>NW_026893631.1:0-300000 GCF_032452875.1 Bos javanicus
GCTGATCAGCCACGTGATCACTTCGACGGCCAGCCATGGATCAGCGCCTTCAGTCACGTGATCACCGATGATAAACACGTGATCAGTGAACGACCAGCCACGTGATCACTGCATGCGAGTCAGGTGGTCAGTTCCTGATCAGCCACCGGATCAGTGCATGCACAGTCCCCTGATCATGCTGTCAGTCACTGATCACTGCCTGATAAACACGTGATCAGTGCCCGAACAGCCACGTCATCAGTGCATGCGCAGTCACGTGATCAGTGCATGATAGCCACGTGATCAGTGCAGACAGTCCCATGATCAGCGCCTGTCAGTCACTGATCTTGCCTGATAAACACGTGATCAGTGCATGATGAGCCATGTGATCAGTGCCCGATCAGCCACGTCATCAGTGCATGCGCAGTCACGTCATCAGTGCATGATAGCCACGTGATCAGTGCATGCTCAGTCACGTGATCTGGACTTGATCAGCCACGTGATCAGTGCCTGCAGAGTCACGTGATCAGGGCCTGCTGAGCTGCGTGATTCCTGCCGGCTCATCTGCATGACAATTGCCATCTGAGCTGCGTGATTCCTGTCGGCTCATCTGCTTGACAATTGCCAGCTGAGCTGCGTGATTCCTGCCTGGTCACGTGCTTTGATTATTGCCAGTTGAGCAGCATGATTCGTCACTGCTGAGCTCCATGCTTATTGCCTGCTGATTGCGTGGTTCGTGTCTGCTCAGCTCTTTGAGTATCGCCTCCTGAGGTCCCTGTTCGGTCGCCACCTGCCGGGGACCAGCCCCAACTGATCCAGGGTATTCGAAGGAGAGATGGCCTAGGCGACTATTTATATGCTAATCAGAGATGTCAAGAATAATAGTATGAGGAGAGCTCAGTAGGAATTCGGTGGAGAAAAGAGACTGAGTAGCTTGGTTTACGCGGAAGACCAATCAAACTTCAAGACAAGAAGTTTGCACCACTTACGTAGGCCGCAGGCGCCTCTCGAATAGCGAAAGGTGCCTCACCCTAGACACCTTCTCGAGTGGGTCTTAGCAGCCCAGGCATAATTAGTAAGCGTGGTGGGTTCTGCGCTCCAGATGGAGACTCAGCTGGAAGTTAAAGGGAAGAATGACAAGGAACTTTATGAATTGGAGCTGTGTTAACTCTTTGACAGAGAGAGCGAGATGGTGGTGGGGGACAGCCCCCAGTGAAATCAGAGGTGAGAGCACAAAGCAATACAGTAGGCAGACTCCGGTTTTTTTGGGGGGAGATGCTCGAGAATATCCGGGTGGACTCCTGAGGCTCGATCCCGCATTTGCGTATGCCGAGCCTCCTTCCTCATGACCTTTGTCCAGAGTGGAATGCCTCCCCGGCTCGGCACATGATCAGTGCATGCTCAGTCACGATATCAGTGCCTGCTCAGCCAGGTGATCACTGACAGCACAGTCACGTGATCAGCGCCTCTCAGTCACGTGATCACCGTATGATAAACACGTGATCAGTGAACGACCAGCCACGTGATCACTGCATGCGCGGTCAGGTGGTCAGTTCCTGATCAGCCACGTGATCAGTGCGTGCACAGTCCCCTGATCAGCGCCTGTCAGTCACTGATCACTGCCTGATAAACACGTGATCAGTGCCCGATCAGCCACGTCATCAGTGCATGCGCAGTCACGTCATCAGTGCATGATAGCCACGTGATCAGTGCATGCTCAGTCACGTGATCTGGACTTGATCAGCCACGTGATCAGTGCCTGCAGAGTCACGTGATCAGCCTGCTGAGCTGCGTGATTCCTGCCGGCTCATCTGCATGACAATTGCCAGCTGAGCTGCGTGATTCCTGTCGCTCATCTGCTTGACAATTGCCAGCTGAGCTGCGTGATTCCTGCCTGGTCACGTGCTTGATTATTGCCAGTTGAGCAGCATGATTCGTCACTGCTGAGCTCCATGCTTATTGCCTGCTGATTGCGTGGTTCGTGTCTGCTCAGCTCTTTGAGTATTGCCTCCTGAGGTCCCTGTTCGTCGCCACCTGCCGGGACCAGCCCCAACTGATCCAGGGTATTCGAAGGAGAGATGGCCTAGGCGACTATTTATATGCTAATCAGAGATGTCAAGAATAATAGTATGAGGAGAGCTCAGTAGGAAAATTCGGTGGAGAAAAGAGACTGAGTAGCTTGGTTTACGCGGAAGACCAATCAAACTTCAAGACAAGAAGTTTGCACCACTTACGTAGGCCGCAGGCGCCCTCTCGAATAGCGAAAGGTGCCTCACCCTAGACACCTTCTCGAGTGGGTCTTAGCAGCCCAGGCATAATTAGTAAGCGTGGTGGGTTCCGCGCTCCAGATGGAGACTCAGCTGGAAGTTAAAGGGAAGAATGACAAGGAACTTTATGAATTGGAGCTGTAAGTTAACTCTTTGACAGAGAGAGCGAGATGGTGGTGGGGGACAGCCCCCAGTGAAATCAGAGGTGAGAGCACAAAGCAATACAGTAGGCAGACTCCGGTTTTTTTGGGGGAGATGCTCGAGAATATCCGGGTGGACTCCTGAGGCTCGATCCCGCATTTGCGTATGCCGAGCCTCCTTCCTCATGACCTTTGTCCAGAGTGGAATGCCTCCCCGGCTCCCGGCACATGATCAGTGCATGCTCAGTCACGATATCAGTGCCTGCTCAGCCACGTGATCACTGACGGCACAGTCAATTGATCAGCAGAGTGGATCACCGTATGATAAACACGTGATCAGTGACCGACATGCAGCCACGTGATCACCGCATGCGGTCAGATCAGTGCATGATCAGCCACGTATCAGTGCCTGCTCAGCCACGTGATCACTGACGGCACAGTCACGTGATCAGCGCCTCTCAGTCACGTGATCACCGTATGATAAACACGTGATCAGTGAACGACCAGCCACGTGATCACTGCATGCGCGGTCAGGTGGTCAGTTCCTGATCAGCCACCTGATCAGTGCGTGCACAGTCCCCTGATCAGCGCCTGTCAGTCACTGATCACTGCCTGATAAACACGTGATCAGTGCCCGAACAGCCACGTCATCAGTGCATGCGCAGTCACGTGATCAGTGCATGATAGCCACGTGATCAGTGCGTGCACAGTCCCATGATCAGCGCCTGTCAGTCACTGATCATTGCCTGATAAACACGTGATCAGTGCATGATGAGCCATGTGATCAGTGCCCGATCAGCCACGTCATCAGTGCATGCGCAGTCACGTCATCAGTGCATGATAGCCACGTGATCAGTGCATGCTCAGTCACGTGATCTGGACTTGATCAGCCACGTGATCAGTGCCTGCAGAGTCACGTGATCAGGGCCTGCTGAGCTGCGTGATTCCTGCCGGCTCATCTGCATGACAATTGCCAGCTGAGCTGCGTGATTCCTGTCGGCTCATCTGCTTGACAATTGCCAGCTGAGCTGCGTGATTCCTGCCTGGTCACGTGCTTGATTATTGCCAGTTGAGCAGCATGATTCGTCACTGCTGAGCTCCATGCTTATTGCCTGCTGATTGCGTGGTTCGTGTCTGCTCAGCTCTTTGAGTATTGCCTCCTGAGGTCCCTGTTCGGTCGCCACCTGCCGGGGACCAGCCCCAACTGATCCAGGGTATTCGAAGGAGAGATGGCCTAGGCGACTATTTATATGCTAATCAGAGATGTCAAGAATAATAGTATGAGGAGAGCTCAGTAGGAAAATTCGGTGGAGAAAAGAGACTGAGTAGCTTGGTTTACGCGGAAGACCAATCAAACTTCAAGACAAGAAGTTTGCACCACTTACGTAGGCCGCAGGCGCCCTCTCGAATAGCGAAAGGTGCCTCACCCTAGACACCTTCTCGAGTGGGTCTTAGCAGCCCAGGCATAATTAGTAAGCGTGGTGGGTTCCGCGCTCCAGATGGAGACTCAGCTGGAAGTTAAAGGGAAGAATGACAAGGAACTTTATGAATTGGAGCTCTAAGTTAACTCTTTGACAGAGAGAGCGAGATGGTGGTGGGGGACAGCCCCCAGTGAAATCAGAGGTGAGAGCACAAAGCAATACAGTAGGCAGACTCCGGTTTTTTGGGGGGAGATGCTCGAGAATATCCGGGTGGACTCCTGAGGCTCGATCCCGCATTTGCGTATGCCGAGCCTCCTTCCTCATGACCTTTGTCCAGAGTGGAATGCCTCCCCGGCTCCCGGCACATGATCAGTGCATGCTCAGTCACGATATCAGTGCCTGCTCAGCCACGTGATCACTGACGGCACAGTCACGTGATCAGCGCCTCTCAGTCACGTGATCACCGTATGATAAACACGTGATCAGTGAACGACCAGCCACGTGATCACTGCATGCGCGGTCAGGTGGTCAGTTCCTGATCAGCCACCTGATCAGTGCGTGCACAGTCCCCTGATCAGCGCCTGTCAGTCACTGATCACTGCCTGATAAACACGTGATCAGTGCCCGAACAGCCACGTCATCAGTGCATGCGCAGTCACGTGATCAGTGCATGATAGCCACGTGATCAGTGCGTGCACAGTCCCATGATCAGCGCCTGTCAGTCACTGATCATTGCCTGATAAACACGTGATCAGTGCATGATGAGCCATGTGATCAGTGCCCGATCAGCCACGTCATCAGTGCATGCGCAGTCACGTCATCAGTGCATGATAGCCACGTGATCAGTGCATGCTCAGTCACGTGATCTGGACTTGATCAGCCACGTGATCAGTGCCTGCAGAGTCACGTGATCAGGGCCTGCTGAGCTGCGTGATTCCTGCCGGCTCATCTGCATGACAATTGCCAGCTGAGCTGCGTGATTCCTGTCGGCTCATCTGCTTGACAATTGCCAGCTGAGCTGCGTGATTCCTGCCTGGTCACGTGCTTGATTATTGCCAGTTGAGCAGCATGATTCGTCACTGCTGAGCTCCATGCTTATTGCCTGCTGATTGCGTGGTTCGTGTCTGCTCAGCTCTTTGAGTATTGCCTCCTGAGGTCCCTGTTCGGTCGCCACCTGCCGGGGACCAGCCCCAACTGATCCAGGGTATTCGAAGGAGAGATGGCCTAGGCGACTATTTATATGCTAATCAGAGATGTCAAGAATAATAGTATGAGGAGAGCTCAGTAGGAAAATTCGGTGGAGAAAAGAGACTGAGTAGCTTGGTTTACGCGGAAGACCAATCAAACTTCAAGACAAGAAGTTTGCACCACTTACGTAGGCCGCAGGCGCCCTCTCGAATAGCGAAAGGTGCCTCACCCTAGACACCTTCTCGAGTGGGTCTTAGCAGCCCAGGCATAATTAGTAAGCGTGGTGGGTTCCGCGCTCCAGATGGAGACTCAGCTGGAAGTTAAAGGGAAGAATGACAAGGAACTTTATGAATTGGAGCTGTAAGTTAACTCTTTGACAGAGAGAGCGAGATGGTGGTGGGGGACAGCCCCCAGTGAAATCAGAGGTGAGAGCACAAAGCAATACAGTAGGCAGACTCCGGTTTTTTTGGGGGGAGATGCTCGAGAACATCCGGGTGGACTCCTGAGGCTCGATCCCGCATTTGCGTATGCCGAGCCTCCTTCCTCATGACCTTTGTCCAGAGTGGAATGCCTCCCCGGCTCCCGGCACATGATCAGTGCATGCTCAGTCACGATATCAGTGCCTGCTCAGCCACGTGATCACTGACGGCACAGTCACGTGATCAGCGCCTCTCAGTCACGTGATCACCGTATGATAAACACGTGATCAGTGAACGACCAGCCACGTGATCACTGCATGCGCGGTCAGGTGGTCAGTTCCTGATCAGCCACCTGATCAGTGCGTGCACAGTCCCCTGATCAGCGCCTGTCAGTCACTGATCACTGCCTGATAAACACGTGATCAGTGCCCGAACAGCCACGTCATCAGTGCATGCGCAGTCACGTGATCAGTGCATGATAGCCACGTGATCAGTGCGTGCACAGTCCCATGATCAGCGCCTGTCAGTCACTGATCATTGCCTGATAAACACGTGATCAGTGCATGATGAGCCATGTGATCAGTGCCCGATCAGCCACGTCATCAGTGCATGCGCAGTCACGTCATCAGTGCATGATAGCCACGTGATCAGTGCATGCTCAGTCACGTGATCTGGACTTGACCAGCCACGTGATCAGTGCCTGCAGAGTCACGTGATCAGGGCCTGCTGAGCTGCGTGATTCCTGCCGGCTCATCTGCATGACAATTGCCAGCTGAGCTGCGTGATTCCTGTCGGCTCATCTGCTTGACAATTGCCAGCTGAGCTGCGTGATTCCTGCCTGGTCACGTGCTTGATTATTGCCAGTTGAGCAGCATGATTCGTCACTGCTGAGCTCCATGCTTATTGCCTGCTGATTGCGTGGTTCGTGTCTGCTCAGCTCTTTGAGTATTGCCTCCTGAGGTCCCTGTTCGGTCGCCACCTGCCGGGGACCAGCCCCAACTGATCCAGGGTATTCGAAGGAGAGATGGCCTAGGCGACTATTTATATGCTAATCAGAGATGTCAAGAATAATAGTATGAGGAGAGCTCAGTAGGAAAATTCGGTGGAGAAAAGAGACTGAGTAGCTTGGTTTACGCGGAAGACCAATCAAACTTCAAGACAAGAAGTTTGCACCACTTACGTAGGCCGCAGGCGCCCTCTCGAATAGCCAAAGGTGCCTCACCCTAGACACCTTCTCGAGTGGGTCTTAGCAGCCCAGGCATAATTAGTAAGCGTGGTGGGTTCCGCGCTCCAGATGGAGACTCAGCTGGAAGTTAAAGGGAAGAATGACAAGGAACTTTATGAATTGGAGCTGTAAGTTAACTCTTTGACAGAGAGAGCGAGATGGTGGTGGGGGACAGCCCCCAGTGAAATCAGAGGTGAGAGCACAAAGCAATACAGTAGGCAGACTCCGGTTTTTTTGGGGGAGATGCTCGAGAATATCCGGGTGGACTCCTGAGGCTCGATCCCGCATTTGCGTATGCCGAGCCTCCTTCCTCATGACCTTTGTCCAGAGTGGAATGCCTCCCCGGCTCCCGGCACATGATCAGTGCATGCTCAGTCACGATATCAGTGCCTGCTCAGCCACGTGATCACTGACGGCACAGTCACGTGATCAGCGCCTCTCAGTCACGTGATCACCGTATGATAAACACGTGATCAGTGAACGACCAGCCACGTGATCACTGCATGCGCGGTCAGGTGGTCAGTTCCTGATCAGCCACCTGATCAGTGCGTGCACAGTCCCCTGATCAGCGCCTGTCAGTCACTGATCACTGCCTGATAAACACGTGATCAGTGCCCGAACAGCCACGTCATCAGTGCATGCGCAGTCACGTGATCAGTGCATGATAGCCACGTGATCAGTGCGTGCACAGTCCCATGATCAGCGCCTGTCAGTCACTGATCATTGCCTGATAAACACGTGATCAGTGCATGATGAGCCATGTGATCAGTGCCCGATCAGCCACGTCATCAGTGCATGCGCAGTCACGTCATCAGTGCATGATAGCCACGTGATCAGTGCATGCTCAGTCACGTGATCTGGACTTGATCAGCCACGTGATCAGTGCCTGCAGAGTCACGTGATCAGGGCCTGCTGAGCTGCGTGATTCCTGCCGGCTCATCTGCATGACAATTGCCAGCTGAGCTGCGTGATTCCTGTCGGCTCATCTGCTTGACAATTGCCAGCTGAGCTGCGTGATTCCTGCCTGGTCACGTGCTTGATTATTGCCAGTTGAGCAGCATGATTCGTCACTGCTGAGCTCCATGCTTATTGCCTGCTGATTGCGTGGTTCGTGTCTGCTCAGCTCTTTGAGTATTGCCTCCTGAGGTCCCTGTTCGGTCGCCACCTGCCGGGGACCAGCCCCAACTGATCCAGGGTATTCGAAGGAGAGATGGCCTAGGCGACTATTTATATGCTAATCAGAGATGTCAAGAATAATAGTATGAGGAGAGCTCAGTAGGAAAATTCGGTGGAGAAAAGAGACTGAGTAGCTTGGTTTACGCGGAAGACCAATCAAACTTCAAGACAAGAAGTTTGCACCACTTACGTAGGCCGCAGGCGCCTCTCGAATAGCGAAAGGTGCCTCACCCTAGACACCTTCTCGAGTGGGTCTTAGCAGCCCAGGCATAATTAGTAAGCGTGGTGGGTTCCGCGCTCCAGATGGAGACTCAGCTGGAAGTTAAAGGGAAGAATGACAAGGAACTTTATGAATTGGAGCTGTAAGTTAACTCTTTGACAGAGAGAGCGAGATGGTGGTGGGGGACAGCCCCCAGTGAAATCAGAGGTGAGAGCACAAAGCAATACAGTAGGCAGACTCCGGTTTTTTTGGGGGGAGATGCTCGAGAATATCCGGGTGGACTCCTGAGGCTCGATCCCGCATTTGCGTATGCCGAGCCTCCTTCCTCATGACCTTTGTCCAGAGTGGAATGCCTCCCCGGCTCCCGGCACATGATCAGTGCATGCTCAGTCACGATATCAGTGCCTGCTCAGCCACGTGATCACTGACGGCACAGTCACGTGATCAGCGCCTCTCAGTCACGTGATCACCGTATGATAAACACGTGATCAGTGAACGACCAGCCACGTGATCACTGCATGCGCGGTCAGGTGGTCAGTTCCTGATCAGCCACCTGATCAGTGCGTGCACAGTCCCCTGATCAGCGCCTGTCAGTCACTGATCACTGCCTGATAAACACGTGATCAGTGCCCGAACAGCCACGTCATCAGTGCATGCGCAGTCACGTGATCAGTGCATGATAGCCACGTGATCAGTGCGTGCACAGTCCCATGATCAGCGCCTGTCAGTCACTGATCATTGCCTGATAAACACGTGATCAGTGCATGATGAGCCATGTGATCAGTGCCCGATCAGCCACGTCATCAGTGCATGCGCAGTCACGTCATCAGTGCATGATAGCCACGTGATCAGTGCATGCTCAGTCACGTGATCTGGACTTGATCAGCCACGTGATCAGTGCCTGCAGAGTCACGTGATCAGGGCCTGCTGAGCTGCGTGATTCCTGCCGGCTCATCTGCATGACAATTGCCAGCTGAGCTGCGTGATTCCTGTCGGCTCATCTGCTTGACAATTGCCAGCTGAGCTGCGTGATTCCTGCCTGGTCACGTGCTTGATTATTGCCAGTTGAGCAGCATGATTCGTCACTGCTGAGCTCCATGCTTATTGCCTGCTGATTGCGTGGTTCGTGTCTGCTCAGCTCTTTGAGTATTGCCTCCTGAGGTCCCTGTTCGGTCGCCACCTGCCGGGGACCAGCCCCAACTGATCCAGGGTATTCGAAGGAGAGATGGCCTAGGCGACTATTTATATGCTAATCAGAGATGTCAAGAATAATAGTATGAGGAGAGCTCAGTAGGAAAATTCGGTGGAGAAAAGAGACTGAGTAGCTTGGTTTACGCGGAAGACCAATCAAACTTCAAGACAAGAAGTTTGCACCACTTACGTAGGCCGCAGGCGCCCTCTCGAATAGCGAAAGGTGCCTCACCCTAGACACCTTCTCGAGTGGGTCTTAGCAGCCCAGGCATAATTAGTAAGCGTGGTGGGTTCCGCGCTCCAGATGGAGACTCAGCTGGAAGTTAAAGGGAAGAATGACAAGGAACTTTATGAATTGGAGCTGTAAGTTAACTCTTTGACAGAGAGAGCGAGATGGTGGTGGGGGACAGCCCCCAGTGAAATCAGAGGTGAGAGCACAAAGCAATACAGTAGGCAGACTCCGGTTTTTTTGGGGGGAGATGCTCGAGAATATCCGGGTGGACTCCTGAGGCTCGATCCCGCATTTGCGTATGCCGAGCCTCCTTCCTCATGACCTTTGTCCAGAGTGGAATGCCTCCCCGGCTCCCGGCACATGATCAGTGCATGCTCAGTCACGATATCAGTGCCTGCTCAGCCACGTGATCACTGACGGCACAGTCACGTGATCAGCGCCTCTCAGTCACGTGATCACCGTATGATAAACACGTGATCAGTGAACGACCAGCCACGTGATCACTGCATGCGCGGTCAGGTGGTCAGTTCCTGATCAGCCACCTGATCAGTGCGTGCACAGTCCCCTGATCAGCGCCTGTCAGTCACTGATCACTGCCTGATAAACACGTGATCAGTGCCCGAACAGCCACGTCATCAGTGCATGCGCAGTCACGTGATCAGTGCATGATAGCCACGTGATCAGTGCGTGCACAGTCCCATGATCAGCGCCTGTCAGTCACTGATCATTGCCTGATAAACACGTGATCAGTGCATGATGAGCCATGTGATCAGTGCCCGATCAGCCACGTCATCAGTGCATGCGCAGTCACGTCATCAGTGCATGATAGCCACGTGATCAGTGCATGCTCAGTCACGTGATCTGGACTTGATCAGCCACGTGATCAGTGCCTGCAGAGTCACGTGATCAGGGCCTGCTGAGCTGCGTGATTCCTGCCGGCTCATCTGCATGACAATTGCCAGCTGAGCTGCGTGATTCCTGTCGGCTCATCTGCTTGACAATTGCCAGCTGAGCTGCGTGATTCCTGCCTGGTCACGTGCTTGATTATTGCCAGTTGAGCAGCATGATTCGTCACTGCTGAGCTCCATGCTTATTGCCTGCTGATTGCGTGGTTCGTGTCTGCTCAGCTCTTTGAGTATTGCCTCCTGAGGTCCCTGTTCGGTCGCCACCTGCCGGGGACCAGCCCCAACTGATCCAGGGTATTCGAAGGAGAGATGGCCTAGGCGACTATTTATATGCTAATCAGAGATGTCAAGAATAATAGTATGAGGAGAGCTCAGTAGGAAAATTCGGTGGAGAAAAGAGACTGAGTAGCTTGGTTTACGCGGAAGACCAATCAAACTTCAAGACAAGAAGTTTGCACCACTTACGTAGGCCGCAGGCGCCCTCTCGAATAGCGAAAGGTGCCTCACCCTAGACACCTTCTCGAGTGGGTCTTAGCAGCCCAGGCATAATTAGTAAGCGTGGTGGGTTCCGCGCTCCAGATGGAGACTCAGCTGGAAGTTAAAGGGAAGAATGACAAGGAACTTTATGAATTGGAGCTGTAAGTTAACTCTTTGACAGAGAGAGCGAGATGGTGGTGGGGGACAGCCCCCAGTGAAATCAGAGGTGAGAGCACAAAGCAATACAGTAGGCAGACTCCGGTTTTTTTGGGGGGAGATGCTCGAGAATATCCGGGTGGACTCCTGAGGCTCGATCCCGCATTTGCGTATGCCGAGCCTCCTTCCTCATGACCTTTGTCCAGAGTGGAATGCCTCCCCGGCTCCCGGCACATGATCAGTGCATGCTCAGTCACGATATCAGTGCCTGCTCAGCCACGTGATCACTGACGGCACAGTCACGTGATCAGCGCCTCTCAGTCACGTGATCACCGTATGATAAACACGTGATCAGTGAACGACCAGCCACGTGATCACTGCATGCGCGGTCAGGTGGTCAGTTCCTGATCAGCCACCTGATCAGTGCGTGCACAGTCCCCTGATCAGCGCCTGTCAGTCACTGATCACTGCCTGATAAACACGTGATCAGTGCCCGAACAGCCACGTCATCAGTGCATGCGCAGTCACGTGATCAGTGCATGATAGCCACGTGATCAGTGCGTGCACAGTCCCATGATCAGCGCCTGTCAGTCACTGATCATTGCCTGATAAACACGTGATCAGTGCATGATGAGCCATGTGATCAGTGCCCGATCAGCCACGTCATCAGTGCATGCGCAGTCACGTCATCAGTGCATGATAGCCACGTGATCAGTGCATGCTCAGTCACGTGATCTGGACTTGATCAGCCACGTGATCAGTGCCTGCAGAGTCACGTGATCAGGGCCTGCTGAGCTGCGTGATTCCTGCCGGCTCATCTGCATGACAATTGCCAGCTGAGCTGCGTGATTCCTGTCGGCTCATCTGCTTGACAATTGCCAGCTGAGCTGCGTGATTCCTGCCTGGTCACGTGCTTGATTATTGCCAGTTGAGCAGCATGATTCGTCACTGCTGAGCTCCATGCTTATTGCCTGCTGATTGCGTGGTTCGTGTCTGCTCAGCTCTTTGAGTATTGCCTCCTGAGGTCCCTGTTCGGTCGCCACCTGCCGGGGACCAGCCCCAACTGATCCAGGGTATTCGAAGGAGAGATGGCCTAGGCGACTATTTATATGCTAATCAGAGATGTCAAGAATAATAGTATGAGGAGAGCTCAGTAGGAAAATTCGGTGGAGAAAAGAGACTGAGTAGCTTGGTTTACGCGGAAGACCAATCAAACTTCAAGACAAGAAGTTTGCACCACTTACGTAGGCCGCAGGCGCCCTCTCGAATAGCGAAAGGTGCCTCACCCTAGACACCTTCTCGAGTGGGTCTTAGCAGCCCAGGCATAATTAGTAAGCGTGGTGGGTTCCGCGCTCCAGATGGAGACTCAGCTGGAAGTTAAAGGGAAGAATGACAAGGAACTTTATGAATTGGAGCTGTAAGTTAACTCTTTGACAGAGAGAGCGAGATGGTGGTGGGGGACAGCCCCCAGTGAAATCAGAGGTGAGAGCACAAAGCAATACAGTAGGCAGACTCCGGTTTTTTTGGGGGGAGATGCTCGAGAATATCCGGGTGGACTCCTGAGGCTCGATCCCGCATTTGCGTATGCCGAGCCTCCTTCCTCATGACCTTTGTCCAGAGTGGAATGCCTCCCCGGCTCCCGGCACATGATCAGTGCATGCTCAGTCACGATATCAGTGCCTGCTCAGCCACGTGATCACTGACGGCACAGTCACGTGATCAGCGCCTCTCAGTCACGTGATCACCGTATGATAAACACGTGATCAGTGAACGACCAGCCACGTGATCACTGCATGCGCGGTCAGGTGGTCAGTTCCTGATCAGCCACCTGATCAGTGCGTGCACAGTCCCCTGATCAGCGCCTGTCAGTCACTGATCACTGCCTGATAAACACGTGATCAGTGCCCGAACAGCCACGTCATCAGTGCATGCGCAGTCACGTGATCAGTGCATGATAGCCACGTGATCAGTGCGTGCACAGTCCCATGATCAGCGCCTGTCAGTCACTGATCATTGCCTGATAAACACGTGATCAGTGCATGATGAGCCATGTGATCAGTGCCCGATCAGCCACGTCATCAGTGCATGCGCAGTCACGTCATCAGTGCATGATAGCCACGTGATCAGTGCATGCTCAGTCACGTGATCTGGACTTGATCAGCCACGTGATCAGTGCCTGCAGAGTCACGTGATCAGGGCCTGCTGAGCTGCGTGATTCCTGCCGGCTCATCTGCATGACAATTGCCAGCTGAGCTGCGTGATTCCTGTCGGCTCATCTGCTTGACAATTGCCAGCTGAGCTGCGTGATTCCTGCCTGGTCACGTGCTTGATTATTGCCAGTTGAGCAGCATGATTCGTCACTGCTGAGCTCCATGCTTATTGCCTGCTGATTGCGTGGTTCGTGTCTGCTCAGCTCTTTGAGTATTGCCTCCTGAGGTCCCTGTTCGGTCGCCACCTGCCGGGGACCAGCCCCAACTGATCCAGGGTATTCGAAGGAGAGATGGCCTAGGCGACTATTTATATGCTAATCAGAGATGTCAAGAATAATAGTATGAGGAGAGCTCAGTAGGAAAATTCGGTGGAGAAAAGAGACTGAGTAGCTTGGTTTACGCGGAAGACCAATCAAACTTCAAGACAAGAAGTTTGCACCACTTACGTAGGCCGCAGGCGCCCTCTCGAATAGCGAAAGGTGCCTCACCCTAGACACCTTCTCGAGTGGGTCTTAGCAGCCCAGGCATAATTAGTAAGCGTGGTGGGTTCCGCGCTCCAGATGGAGACTCAGCTGGAAGTTAAAGGGAAGAATGACAAGGAACTTTATGAATTGGAGCTGTAAGTTAACTCTTTGACAGAGAGAGCGAGATGGTGGTGGGGGACAGCCCCCAGTGAAATCAGAGGTGAGAGCACAAAGCAATACAGTAGGCAGACTCCGGTTTTTTTGGGGGAGATGCTCGAGAATATCCGGGTGGACTCCTGAGGCTCGATCCCGCATTTGCGTATGCCGAGCCTCCTTCCTCATGACCTTTGTCCAGAGTGGAATGCCTCCCCGGCTCCCGGCACATGATCAGTGCATGCTCAGTCACGATATCAGTGCCTGCTCAGCCACGTGATCACTGACGGCACAGTCACGTGATCAGCGCCTCTCAGTCACGTGATCACCGTATGATAAACACGTGATCAGTGAACGACCAGCCACGTGATCACTGCATGCGCGGTCAGGTGGTCAGTTCCTGATCAGCCACCTGATCAGTGCGTGCACAGTCCCCTGATCAGCGCCTGTCAGTCACTGATCACTGCCTGATAAACACGTGATCAGTGCCCGAACAGCCACGTCATCAGTGCATGCGCAGTCACGTGATCAGTGCATGATAGCCACGTGATCAGTGCGTGCACAGTCCCATGATCAGCGCCTGTCAGTCACTGATCATTGCCTGATAAACACGTGATCAGTGCATGATGAGCCATGTGATCAGTGCCCGATCAGCCACGTCATCAGTGCATGCGCAGTCACGTCATCAGTGCATGATAGCCACGTGATCAGTGCATGCTCAGTCACGTGATCTGGACTTGATCAGCCACGTGATCAGTGCCTGCAGAGTCACGTGATCAGGGCCTGCTGAGCTGCGTGATTCCTGCCGGCTCATCTGCATGACAATTGCCAGCTGAGCTGCGTGATTCCTGTCGGCTCATCTGCTTGACAATTGCCAGCTGAGCTGCGTGATTCCTGCCTGGTCACGTGCTTGATTATTGCCAGTTGAGCAGCATGATTCGTCACTGCTGAGCTCCATGCTTATTGCCTGCTGATTGCGTGGTTCGTGTCTGCTCAGCTCTTTGAGTATTGCCTCCTGAGGTCCCTGTTCGGTCGCCACCTGCCGGGGACCAGCCCCAACTGATCCAGGGTATTCGAAGGAGAGATGGCCTAGGCGACTATTTATATGCTAATCAGAGATGTCAAGAATAATAGTATGAGGAGAGCTCAGTAGGAAAATTCGGTGGAGAAAAGAGACTGAGTAGCTTGGTTTACGCGGAAGACCAATCAAACTTCAAGACAAGAAGTTTGCACCACTTACGTAGGCCGCAGGCGCCCTCTCGAATAGCGAAAGGTGCCTCACCCTAGACACCTTCTCGAGTGGGTCTTAGCAGCCCAGGCATAATTAGTAAGCGTGGTGGGTTCCGCGCTCCAGATGGAGACTCAGCTGGAAGTTAAAGGGAAGAATGACAAGGAACTTTATGAATTGGAGCTGTAAGTTAACTCTTTGACAGAGAGAGCGAGATGGTGGTGGGGGACAGCCCCCAGTGAAATCAGAGGTGAGAGCACAAAGCAATACAGTAGGCAGACTCCGGTTTTTTTGGGGGGAGATGCTCGAGAATATCCGGGTGGACTCCTGAGGCTCGATCCCGCATTTGCGTATGCCGAGCCTCCTTCCTCATGACCTTTGTCCAGAGTGGAATGCCTCCCCGGCTCCCGGCACATGATCAGTGCATGCTCAGTCACGATATCAGTGCCTGCTCAGCCACGTGATCACTGACGGCACAGTCACGTGATCAGCGCCTCTCAGTCACGTGATCACCGTATGATAAACACGTGATCAGTGAACGACCAGCCACGTGATCACTGCATGCGCGGTCAGGTGGTCAGTTCCTGATCAGCCACCTGATCAGTGCGTGCACAGTCCCCTGATCAGCGCCTGTCAGTCACTGATCACTGCCTGATAAACACGTGATCAGTGCCCGAACAGCCACGTCATCAGTGCATGCGCAGTCACGTGATCAGTGCATGATAGCCACGTGATCAGTGCGTGCACAGTCCCATGATCAGCGCCTGTCAGTCACTGATCATTGCCTGATAAACACGTGATCAGTGCATGATGAGCCATGTGATCAGTGCCCGATCAGCCACGTCATCAGTGCATGCGCAGTCACGTCATCAGTGCATGATAGCCACGTGATCAGTGCATGCTCAGTCACGTGATCTGGACTTGATCAGCCACGTGATCAGTGCCTGCAGAGTCACGTGATCAGGGCCTGCTGAGCTGCGTGATTCCTGCCGGCTCATCTGCATGACAATTGCCAGCTCTGCTGATGATCAATTGCCAGCTGAGCTGCGTGATTCCTGCCTGGTCACGTGCTTGATTATTGCCAGTTGAGCAGCATGATTCGTCACTGCTGAGCTCCATGCTTATTGCCTGCTGATTGCGTGGTTCGTGTCTGCTCAGCTCTTTGAGTATTGCCTCCTGAGGTCCCTGTTCGGTCGCCACCTGCCGGGGACCAGCCCCAACTGATCCAGGGTATTCGAAGGAGAGATGGCCTAGGCGACTATTTATATGCTAATCAGAGATGTCAAGAATAATAGTATGAGGAGAGCTCAGTAGGAAAATTCGGTGGAGAAAAGAGACTGAGTAGCTTGGTTTACGCGGAAGACCAATCAAACTTCAAGACAAGAAGTTTGCACCACTTACGTAGGCCGCAGGCGCCCTCTCGAATAGCGAAAGGTGCCTCACCCTAGACACCTTCTCGAGTGGGTCTTAGCAGCCCAGGCATAATTAGTAAGCGTGGTGGGTTCCGCGCTCCAGATGGAGACTCAGCTGGAAGTTAAAGGGAAGAATGACAAGGAACTTTATGAATTGGAGCTGTAAGTTAACTCTTTGACAGAGAGAGCGAGATGGTGGTGGGGGACAGCCCCCAGTGAAATCAGAGGTGAGAGCACAAAGCAATACAGTAGGCAGACTCCGGTTTTTTTGGGGGGAGATGCTCGAGAATATCCGGGTGGACTCCTGAGGCTCGATCCCGCATTTGCGTATGCCGAGCCTCCTTCCTCATGACCTTTGTCCAGAGTGGAATGCCTCCCCGGCTCCCGGCACATGATCAGTGCATGCTCAGTCACGATATCAGTGCCTGCTCAGCCACGTGATCACTGACGGCACAGTCACGTGATCAGCGCCTCTCAGTCACGTGATCACCGTATGATAAACACGTGATCAGTGAACGACCAGCCACGTGATCACTGCATGCGCGGTCAGGTGGTCAGTTCCTGATCAGCCACCTGATCAGTGCGTGCACAGTCCCCTGATCAGCGCCTGTCAGTCACTGATCACTGCCTGATAAACACGTGATCAGTGCCCGAACAGCCACGTCATCAGTGCATGCGCAGTCACGTGATCAGTGCATGATAGCCACGTGATCAGTGCGTGCACAGTCCCATGATCAGCGCCTGTCAGTCACTGATCATTGCCTGATAAACACGTGATCAGTGCATGATGAGCCATGTGATCAGTGCCCGATCAGCCACGTCATCAGTGCATGCGCAGTCACGTCATCAGTGCATGATAGCCACGTGATCAGTGCATGCTCAGTCACGTGATCTGGACTTGATCAGCCACGTGATCAGTGCCTGCAGAGTCACGTGATCAGGGCCTGCTGAGCTGCGTGATTCCTGCCGGCTCATCTGCATGACAATTGCCAGCTGAGCTGCGTGATTCCTGTCGGCTCATCTGCTTGACAATTGCCAGCTGAGCTGCGTGATTCCTGCCTGGTCACGTGCTTGATTATTGCCAGTTGAGCAGCATGATTCGTCACTGCTGAGCTCCATGCTTATTGCCTGCTGATTGCGTGGTTCGTGTCTGCTCAGCTCTTTGAGTATTGCCTCCTGAGGTCCCTGTTCGGTCGCCACCTGCCGGGGACCAGCCCCAACTGATCCAGGGTATTCGAAGGAGAGATGGCCTAGGCGACTATTTATATGCTAATCAGAGATGTCAAGAATAATAGTATGAGGAGAGCTCAGTAGGAAAATTCGGTGGAGAAAAGAGACTGAGTAGCTTGGTTTACGCGGAAGACCAATCAAACTTCAAGACAAGAAGTTTGCACCACTTACGTAGGCCGCAGGCGCCCTCTCGAATAGCGAAAGGTGCCTCACCCTAGACACCTTCTCGAGTGGGTCTTAGCAGCCCAGGCATAATTAGTAAGCGTGGTGGGTTCCGCGCTCCAGATGGAGACTCAGCTGGAAGTTAAAGGGAAGAATGACAAGGAACTTTATGAATTGGAGCTGTAAGTTAACTCTTTGACAGAGAGAGCGAGATGGTGGTGGGGGACAGCCCCCAGTGAAATCAGAGGTGAGAGCACAAAGCAATACAGTAGGCAGACTCCGGTTTTTTTGGGGGAGATGCTCGAGAATATCCGGGTGGACTCCTGAGGCTCGATCCCGCATTTGCGTATGCCGAGCCTCCTTCCTCATGACCTTTGTCCAGAGTGGAATGCCTCCCCGGCTCCCGGCACATGATCAGTGCATGCTCAGTCACGATATCAGTGCCTGCTCAGCCACGTGATCACTGACGGCACAGTCACGTGATCAGCGCCTCTCAGTCACGTGATCACCGTATGATAAACACGTGATCAGTGAACGACCAGCCACGTGATCACTGCATGCGCGGTCAGGTGGTCAGTTCCTGATCAGCCACCTGATCAGTGCGTGCACAGTCCCCTGATCAGCGCCTGTCAGTCACTGATCACTGCCTGATAAACACGTGATCAGTGCCCGAACAGCCACGTCATCAGTGCATGCGCAGTCACGTGATCAGTGCATGATAGCCACGTGATCAGTGCGTGCACAGTCCCATGATCAGCGCCTGTCAGTCACTGATCATTGCCTGATAAACACGTGATCAGTGCATGATGAGCCATGTGATCAGTGCCCGATCAGCCACGTCATCAGTGCATGCGCAGTCACGTCATCAGTGCATGATAGCCACGTGATCAGTGCATGCTCAGTCACGTGATCTGGACTTGATCAGCCACGTGATCAGTGCCTGCAGAGTCACGTGATCAGGGCCTGCTGAGCTGCGTGATTCCTGCCGGCTCATCTGCATGACAATTGCCAGCTGAGCTGCGTGATTCCTGTCGGCTCATCTGCTTGACAATTGCCAGCTGAGCTGCGTGATTCCTGCCTGGTCACGTGCTTGATTATTGCCAGTTGAGCAGCATGATTCGTCACTGCTGAGCTCCATGCTTATTGCCTGCTGATTGCGTGGTTCGTGTCTGCTCAGCTCTTTGAGTATTGCCTCCTGAGGTCCCTGTTCGGTCGCCACCTGCCGGGGACCAGCCCCAACTGATCCAGGGTATTCGAAGGAGAGATGGCCTAGGCGACTATTTATATGCTAATCAGAGATGTCAAGAATAATAGTATGAGGAGAGCTCAGTAGGAAAATTCGGTGGAGAAAAGAGACTGAGTAGCTTGGTTTACGCGGAAGACCAATCAAACTTCAAGACAAGAAGTTTGCACCACTTACGTAGGCCGCAGGCGCCCTCTCGAATAGCGAAAGGTGCCTCACCCTAGACACCTTCTCGAGTGGGTCTTAGCAGCCCAGGCATAATTAGTAAGCGTGGTGGGTTCCGCGCTCCAGATGGAGACTCAGCTGGAAGTTAAAGGGAAGAATGACAAGGAACTTTATGAATTGGAGCTGTAAGTTAACTCTTTGACAGAGAGAGCGAGATGGTGGTGGGGGACAGCCCCCAGTGAAATCAGAGGTGAGAGCACAAAGCAATACAGTAGGCAGACTCCGGTTTTTTTGGGGGGAGATGCTCGAGAATATCCGGGTGGACTCCTGAGGCTCGATCCCGCATTTGCGTATGCCGAGCCTCCTTCCTCATGACCTTTGTCCAGAGTGGAATGCCTCCCCGGCTCCCGGCACATGATCAGTGCATGCTCAGTCACGATATCAGTGCCTGCTCAGCCACGTGATCACTGACGGCACAGTCACGTGATCAGCGCCTCTCAGTCACGTGATCACCGTATGATAAACACGTGATCAGTGAACGACCAGCCACGTGATCACTGCATGCGCGGTCAGGTGGTCAGTTCCTGATCAGCCACCTGATCAGTGCGTGCACAGTCCCCTGATCAGCGCCTGTCAGTCACTGATCACTGCCTGATAAACACGTGATCAGTGCCCGAACAGCCACGTCATCAGTGCATGCGCAGTCACGTGATCAGTGCATGATAGCCACGTGATCAGTGCGTGCACAGTCCCATGATCAGCGCCTGTCAGTCACTGATCATTGCCTGATAAACACGTGATCAGTGCATGATGAGCCATGTGATCAGTGCCCGATCAGCCACGTCATCAGTGCATGCGCAGTCACGTCATCAGTGCATGATAGCCACGTGATCAGTGCATGCTCAGTCACGTGATCTGGACTTGATCAGCCACGTGATCAGTGCCTGCAGAGTCACGTGATCAGGGCCTGCTGAGCTGCGTGATTCCTGCCGGCTCATCTGCATGACAATTGCCAGCTGAGCTGCGTGATTCCTGTCGGCTCATCTGCTTGACAATTGCCAGCTGAGCTGCGTGATTCCTGCCTGGTCACGTGCTTGATTATTGCCAGTTGAGCAGCATGATTCGTCACTGCTGAGCTCCATGCTTATTGCCTGCTGATTGCGTGGTTCGTGTCTGCTCAGCTCTTTGAGTATTGCCTCCTGAGGTCCCTGTTCGGTCGCCACCTGCCGGGGACCAGCCCCAACTGATCCAGGGTATTCGAAGGAGAGATGGCCTAGGCGACTATTTATATGCTAATCAGAGATGTCAAGAATAATAGTATGAGGAGAGCTCAGTAGGAAAATTCGGTGGAGAAAAGAGACTGAGTAGCTTGGTTTACGCGGAAGACCAATCAAACTTCAAGACAAGAAGTTTGCACCACTTACGTAGGCCGCAGGCGCCCTCTCGAATAGCGAAAGGTGCCTCACCCTAGACACCTTCTCGAGTGGGTCTTAGCAGCCCAGGCATAATTAGTAAGCGTGGTGGGTTCCGCGCTCCAGATGGAGACTCAGCTGGAAGTTAAAGGGAAGAATGACAAGGAACTTTATGAATTGGAGCTGTAAGTTAACTCTTTGACAGAGAGAGCGAGATGGTGGTGGGGGACAGCCCCCAGTGAAATCAGAGGTGAGAGCACAAAGCAATACAGTAGGCAGACTCCGGTTTTTTTGGGGGGAGATGCTCGAGAATATCCGGGTGGACTCCTGAGGCTCGATCCCGCATTTGCGTATGCCGAGCCTCCTTCCTCATGACCTTTGTCCAGAGTGGAATGCCTCCCCGGCTCCCGGCACATGATCAGTGCATGCTCAGTCACGATATCAGTGCCTGCTCAGCCACGTGATCACTGACGGCACAGTCACGTGATCAGCGCCTCTCAGTCACGTGATCACCGTATGATAAACACGTGATCAGTGAACGACCAGCCACGTGATCACTGCATGCGCGGTCAGGTGGTCAGTTCCTGATCAGCCACCTGATCAGTGCGTGCACAGTCCCCTGATCAGCGCCTGTCAGTCACTGATCACTGCCTGATAAACACGTGATCAGTGCCCGAACAGCCACGTCATCAGTGCATGCGCAGTCACGTGATCAGTGCATGATAGCCACGTGATCAGTGCGTGCACAGTCCCATGATCAGCGCCTGTCAGTCACTGATCATTGCCTGATAAACACGTGATCAGTGCATGATGAGCCATGTGATCAGTGCCCGATCAGCCACGTCATCAGTGCATGCGCAGTCACGTCATCAGTGCATGATAGCCACGTGATCAGTGCATGCTCAGTCACGTGATCTGGACTTGATCAGCCACGTGATCAGTGCCTGCAGAGTCACGTGATCAGGGCCTGCTGAGCTGCGTGATTCCTGCCGGCTCATCTGCATGACAATTGCCAGCTGAGCTGCGTGATTCCTGTCGGCTCATCTGCTTGACAATTGCCAGCTGAGCTGCGTGATTCCTGCCTGGTCACGTGCTTGATTATTGCCAGTTGAGCAGCATGATTCGTCACTGCTGAGCTCCATGCTTATTGCCTGCTGATTGCGTGGTTCGTGTCTGCTCAGCTCTTTGAGTATTGCCTCCTGAGGTCCCTGTTCGGTCGCCACCTGCCGGGGACCAGCCCCAACTGATCCAGGGTATTCGAAGGAGAGATGGCCTAGGCGACTATTTATATGCTAATCAGAGATGTCAAGAATAATAGTATGAGGAGAGCTCAGTAGGAAAATTCGGTGGAGAAAAGAGACTGAGTAGCTTGGTTTACGCGGAAGACCAATCAAACTTCAAGACAAGAAGTTTGCACCACTTACGTAGGCCGCAGGCGCCCTCTCGAATAGCGAAAGGTGCCTCACCCTAGACACCTTCTCGAGTGGGTCTTAGCAGCCCAGGCATAATTAGTAAGCGTGGTGGGTTCCGCGCTCCAGATGGAGACTCAGCTGGAAGTTAAAGGGAAGAATGACAAGGAACTTTATGAATTGGAGCTGTAAGTTAACTCTTTGACAGAGAGAGCGAGATGGTGGTGGGGGACAGCCCCCAGTGAAATCAGAGGTGAGAGCACAAAGCAATACAGTAGGCAGACTCCGGTTTTTTTGGGGGGAGATGCTCGAGAATATCCGGGTGGACTCCTGAGGCTCGATCCCGCATTTGCGTATGCCGAGCCTCCTTCCTCATGACCTTTGTCCAGAGTGGAATGCCTCCCCGGCTCCCGGCACATGATCAGTGCATGCTCAGTCACGATATCAGTGCCTGCTCAGCCACGTGATCACTGACGGCACAGTCACGTGATCAGCGCCTCTCAGTCACGTGATCACCGTATGATAAACACGTGATCAGTGAACGACCAGCCACGTGATCACTGCATGCGCGGTCAGGTGGTCAGTTCCTGATCAGCCACCTGATCAGTGCGTGCACAGTCCCCTGATCAGCGCCTGTCAGTCACTGATCACTGCCTGATAAACACGTGATCAGTGCCCGAACAGCCACGTCATCAGTGCATGCGCAGTCACGTGATCAGTGCATGATAGCCACGTGATCAGTGCGTGCACAGTCCCATGATCAGCGCCTGTCAGTCACTGATCATTGCCTGATAAACACGTGATCAGTGCATGATGAGCCATGTGATCAGTGCCCGATCAGCCACGTCATCAGTGCATGCGCAGTCACGTCATCAGTGCATGATAGCCACGTGATCAGTGCATGCTCAGTCACGTGATCTGGACTTGATCAGCCACGTGATCAGTGCCTGCAGAGTCACGTGATCAGGGCCTGCTGAGCTGCGTGATTCCTGCCGGCTCATCTGCATGACAATTGCCAGCTGAGCTGCGTGATTCCTGTCGGCTCATCTGCTTGACAATTGCCAGCTGAGCTGCGTGATTCCTGCCTGGTCACGTGCTTGATTATTGCCAGTTGAGCAGCATGATTCGTCACTGCTGAGCTCCATGCTTATTGCCTGCTGATTGCGTGGTTCGTGTCTGCTCAGCTCTTTGAGTATTGCCTCCTGAGGTCCCTGTTCGGTCGCCACCTGCCGGGGACCAGCCCCAACTGATCCAGGGTATTCGAAGGAGAGATGGCCTAGGCGACTATTTATATGCTAATCAGAGATGTCAAGAATAATAGTATGAGGAGAGCTCAGTAGGAAAATTCGGTGGAGAAAAGAGACTGAGTAGCTTGGTTTACGCGGAAGACCAATCAAACTTCAAGACAAGAAGTTTGCACCACTTACGTAGGCCGCAGGCGCCCTCTCGAATAGCGAAAGGTGCCTCACCCTAGACACCTTCTCGAGTGGGTCTTAGCAGCCCAGGCATAATTAGTAAGCGTGGTGGGTTCCGCGCTCCAGATGGAGACTCAGCTGGAAGTTAAAGGGAAGAATGACAAGGAACTTTATGAATTGGAGCTGTAAGTTAACTCTTTGACAGAGAGAGCGAGATGGTGGTGGGGGACAGCCCCCAGTGAAATCAGAGGTGAGAGCACAAAGCAATACAGTAGGCAGACTCCGGTTTTTTTGGGGGGAGATGCTCGAGAATATCCGGGTGGACTCCTGAGGCTCGATCCCGCATTTGCGTATGCCGAGCCTCCTTCCTCATGACCTTTGTCCAGAGTGGAATGCCTCCCCGGCTCCCGGCACATGATCAGTGCATGCTCAGTCACGATATCAGTGCCTGCTCAGCCACGTGATCACTGACGGCACAGTCACGTGATCAGCGCCTCTCAGTCACGTGATCACCGTATGATAAACACGTGATCAGTGAACGACCAGCCACGTGATCACTGCATGCGCGGTCAGGTGGTCAGTTCCTGATCAGCCACCTGATCAGTGCGTGCACAGTCCCCTGATCAGCGCCTGTCAGTCACTGATCACTGCCTGATAAACACGTGATCAGTGCCCGAACAGCCACGTCATCAGTGCATGCGCAGTCACGTGATCAGTGCATGATAGCCACGTGATCAGTGCGTGCACAGTCCCATGATCAGCGCCTGTCAGTCACTGATCATTGCCTGATAAACACGTGATCAGTGCATGATGAGCCATGTGATCAGTGCCCGATCAGCCACGTCATCAGTGCATGCGCAGTCACGTCATCAGTGCATGATAGCCACGTGATCAGTGCATGCTCAGTCACGTGATCTGGACTTGATCAGCCACGTGATCAGTGCCTGCAGAGTCACGTGATCAGGGCCTGCTGAGCTGCGTGATTCCTGCCGGCTCATCTGCATGACAATTGCCAGCTGAGCTGCGTGATTCCTGTCGGCTCATCTGCTTGACAATTGCCAGCTGAGCTGCGTGATTCCTGCCTGGTCACGTGCTTGATTATTGCCAGTTGAGCAGCATGATTCGTCACTGCTGAGCTCCATGCTTATTGCCTGCTGATTGCGTGGTTCGTGTCTGCTCAGCTCTTTGAGTATTGCCTCCTGAGGTCCCTGTTCGGTCGCCACCTGCCGGGGACCAGCCCCAACTGATCCAGGGTATTCGAAGGAGAGATGGCCTAGGCGACTATTTATATGCTAATCAGAGATGTCAAGAATAATAGTATGAGGAGAGCTCAGTAGGAAAATTCGGTGGAGAAAAGAGACTGAGTAGCTTGGTTTACGCGGAAGACCAATCAAACTTCAAGACAAGAAGTTTGCACCACTTACGTAGGCCGCAGGCGCCCTCTCGAATAGCGAAAGGTGCCTCACCCTAGACACCTTCTCGAGTGGGTCTTAGCAGCCCAGGCATAATTAGTAAGCGTGGTGGGTTCCGCGCTCCAGATGGAGACTCAGCTGGAAGTTAAAGGGAAGAATGACAAGGAACTTTATGAATTGGAGCTGTAAGTTAACTCTTTGACAGAGAGAGCGAGATGGTGGTGGGGGACAGCCCCCAGTGAAATCAGAGGTGAGAGCACAAAGCAATACAGTAGGCAGACTCCGGTTTTTTTGGGGGGAGATGCTCGAGAATATCCGGGTGGACTCCTGAGGCTCGATCCCGCATTTGCGTATGCCGAGCCTCCTTCCTCATGACCTTTGTCCAGAGTGGAATGCCTCCCCGGCTCCCGGCACATGATCAGTGCATGCTCAGTCACGATATCAGTGCCTGCTCAGCCACGTGATCACTGACGGCACAGTCACGTGATCAGCGCCTCTCAGTCACGTGATCACCGTATGATAAACACGTGATCAGTGAACGACCAGCCACGTGATCACTGCATGCGCGGTCAGGTGGTCAGTTCCTGATCAGCCACCTGATCAGTGCGTGCACAGTCCCCTGATCAGCGCCTGTCAGTCACTGATCACTGCCTGATAAACACGTGATCAGTGCCCGAACAGCCACGTCATCAGTGCATGCGCAGTCACGTGATCAGTGCATGATAGCCACGTGATCAGTGCGTGCACAGTCCCATGATCAGCGCCTGTCAGTCACTGATCATTGCCTGATAAACACGTGATCAGTGCATGATGAGCCATGTGATCAGTGCCCGATCAGCCACGTCATCAGTGCATGCGCAGTCACGTCATCAGTGCATGATAGCCACGTGATCAGTGCATGCTCAGTCACGTGATCTGGACTTGATCAGCCACGTGATCAGTGCCTGCAGAGTCACGTGATCAGGGCCTGCTGAGCTGCGTGATTCCTGCCGGCTCATCTGCATGACAATTGCCAGCTGAGCTGCGTGATTCCTGTCGGCTCATCTGCTTGACAATTGCCAGCTGAGCTGCGTGATTCCTGCCTGGTCACGTGCTTGATTATTGCCAGTTGAGCAGCATGATTCGTCACTGCTGAGCTCCATGCTTATTGCCTGCTGATTGCGTGGTTCGTGTCTGCTCAGCTCTTTGAGTATTGCCTCCTGAGGTCCCTGTTCGGTCGCCACCTGCCGGGGACCAGCCCCAACTGATCCAGGGTATTCGAAGGAGAGATGGCCTAGGCGACTATTTATATGCTAATCAGAGATGTCAAGAATAATAGTATGAGGAGAGCTCAGTAGGAAAATTCGGTGGAGAAAAGAGACTGAGTAGCTTGGTTTACGCGGAAGACCAATCAAACTTCAAGACAAGAAGTTTGCACCACTTACGTAGGCCGCAGGCGCCCTCTCGAATAGCGAAAGGTGCCTCACCCTAGACACCTTCTCGAGTGGGTCTTAGCAGCCCAGGCATAATTAGTAAGCGTGGTGGGTTCCGCGCTCCAGATGGAGACTCAGCTGGAAGTTAAAGGGAAGAATGACAAGGAACTTTATGAATTGGAGCTGTAAGTTAACTCTTTGACAGAGAGAGCGAGATGGTGGTGGGGGACAGCCCCCAGTGAAATCAGAGGTGAGAGCACAAAGCAATACAGTAGGCAGACTCCGGTTTTTTGGGGGGAGATGCTCGAGAATATCCGGGTGGACTCCTGAGGCTCGATCCCGCATTTGCGTATGCCGAGCCTCCTTCCTCATGACCTTTGTCCAGAGTGGAATGCCTCCCCGGCTCCCGGCACATGATCAGTGCATGCTCAGTCACGATATCAGTGCCTGCTCAGCCACGTGATCACTGACGGCACAGTCACGTGATCAGCGCCTCTCAGTCACGTGATCACCGTATGATAAACACGTGATCAGTGAACGACCAGCCACGTGATCACTGCATGCGCAGTCAGGTGGTCAGTTCCTGATCAGCCACCTGATCAGTGCGTGCACAGTCCCCTGATCAGCGCCTGTCAGTCACTGATCACTGCCTGATAAACACGTGATCAGTGCATCATGAGCCACGTGATCAGTGCATGATCAGTCACGTCATCAGTGCATGCGTGATCATGATGAGCGTGATCAGTGCATGATCAGCCACGTGATCAGTGCATGCTCAGTCACGTGATCTGGACTTGATCAGCCACGTGATCAGTGCCTGCAGAGTCACGTGATCAGGGCCTGCTGAGCTGCGTGATTCCTGTCGGCTCATCTGCTTGACAATTGCCAGCTGAGCTGCGTGATTCCTGCCTGGTCACGTGCTTGATTATTGCCAGTTGAGCAGCATGATTCGTCACTGCTGAGCTCCATGCTTATTGCCTGCTGATTGCGTGGTTCGTGTCTGCTCAGCTCTTTGAGTATTGCCTCCTGAGGTCCCTGTTCGGTCGCCACCTGCCGGGGACCAGCCCCAACTGATCCAGGGTATTCGAAGGAGAGATGGCCTAGGCGACTATTTATATGCTAATCAGAGATGTCAAGAATAATAGTATGAGGAGAGCTCAGTAGGAAAATTCGGTGGAGAAAAGAGACTGAGTAGCTTGGTTTACGCGGAAGACCAATCAAACTTCAAGACAAGAAGTTTGCACCACTTACGTAGGCCGCAGGCGCCCTCTCGAATAGCGAAAGGTGCCTCACCCTAGACACCTTCTCGAGTGGGTCTTAGCAGCCCAGGCATAATTAGTAAGCGTGGTGGGTTCCGCGCTCCAGATGGAGACTCAGCTGGAAGTTAAAGGGAAGAATGACAAGGAACTTTATGAATTGGAGCTGTAAGTTAACTCTTTGACAGAGAGAGCGAGATGGTGGTGGGGGACAGCCCCCAGTGAAATCAGAGGTGAGAGCACAAAGCAATACAGTAGGCAGACTCCGGTTTTTTTGGGGGGAGATGCTCGAGAATATCCGGGTGGACTCCTGAGGCTCGATCCCGCATTTGCGTATGCCGAGCCTCCTTCCTCATGACCTTTGTCCAGAGTGGAATGCCTCCCCGGCTCCCGGCACATGATCAGTGCATGCTCAGTCACGATATCAGTGCCTGCTCAGCCACGTGATCACTGACGGCACAGTCACGTGATCAGCGCCTCTCAGTCACGTGATCACCGTATGATAAACACGTGATCAGTGAACGACCAGCCACGTGATCACTGCATGCGCGGTCAGGTGGTCAGTTCCTGATCAGCCACCTGATCAGTGCGTGCACAGTCCCCTGATCAGCGCCTGTCAGTCACTGATCACTGCCTGATAAACACGTGATCAGTGCCCGAACAGCCACGTCATCAGTGCATGCGCAGTCACGTGATCAGTGCATGATAGCCACGTGATCAGTGCGTGCACAGTCCCATGATCAGCGCCTGTCAGTCACTGATCATTGCCTGATAAACACGTGATCAGTGCATGATGAGCCATGTGATCAGTGCCCGATCAGCCACGTCATCAGTGCATGCGCAGTCACGTCATCAGTGCATGATAGCCACGTGATCAGTGCATGCTCAGTCACGTGATCTGGACTTGATCAGCCACGTGATCAGTGCCTGCAGAGTCACGTGATCAGGGCCCGCTGAGCTGCGTGATTCCTGCCTGGTCACGTGCTTGATTATTGCCAGTTGAGCAGCATGATTTGTCACTGCTGAGCTCCATGCTTATTGCCTGCTGATTGCGTGGTTCGTGTCTGCTCAGCTCTTTGAGTATTGCCTCCTGAGGTCCCTGTTCGGTCGCCACCTGCCGGGGACCAGCCCCAACTGATCCAGGGTATTCGAAGGAGAGATGGCCTAGGCGACTATTTATATGCTAATCAGAGATGTCAAGAATAATAGTATGAGGAGAGCTCAGTAGGAAAATTCGGTGGAGAACAGAGACTGAGTAGCTTGGTTTATGCGGAAGACCAATCAAACTTCAAGACAAGAAGTTTGCACCACTTACGTAGGCCGCAGGCGCCCTCTCGAATAGCGAAAGGTGCCTCACCCTAGACACCTTCTCGAGTGGGTCTTAGCAGCCCAGGCATAATTAGTAAGCGTGGTGGGTTCCGCGCTCCAGATGGAGACTCAGCTGGAAGTTAAAGGGAAGAATGACAAGGAACTTTATGAATTGGAGCTGTAAGTTAACTCTTTGACAGAGAGAGCGAGATGGTGGTGGGGGACAGCCCCCAGTGAAATCAGAGGTGAGAGCACAAAGCAATACAGTAGGCAGACTCCGGTTTTTTGGGGGGAGATGCTCGAGAATATCCGGGTGGACTCCTGAGGCTCGATCCCGCATTTGCGTATGCCGAGCCTCCTTCCTCATGACCTTTGTCCAGAGTGGAATGCCTCCCCGGCTCCCGGCACATGATCAGTGCATGCTCAGTCACGATATCAGTGCCTGCTCAGGCAGGTGATCACTGACGGCACAGTCACGTCATCAGCGCCTCTCAGTTACGTGATCACCGTATGATAAACACGTGATCAGTGAACGACCAGCCACGTGATCACTGCATGCGCAGTCAGGTGGTCAGTTCCTGATCAGCCACCTGATCAGTGCGTGCACAGTCCCCTGATCAGCGCCTGTCAGTCACTGATCACTGGCTGATAAACAGGTGATCAGTGCCCGAACAGCCACGTCATCAGTGCATGATAGCCACGTGATCAGTGCATGCTCAGTCACGTGATCTGGACTTGATCAGCCACGTGATCAGTGCCTGCAGAGTCACGTGATCAGGGCCTGCTGAGCTGCGTGATTCCTGCCGGCTCATCTGCATGACAATTGCCATCTGAGCTGCGTGATTCCTGTCGGCTCATCTGCTTGACAATTGCCAGCTGAGCTGCGTGATTCCTGCCTGGTCACGTGCTTGATTATTGCCAGTTGAGCAGCATGATTCGTCACTGCTGAGCTCCATGCTTATTGCCTGCTGATTGCGTGGTTCGTGTCTGCTCAGCTCTTTGAGTATTGCCTCCTGAGGTCCCTGTTCGGTCGCCACCTGCCGGGGACCAGCCCCAACTGATCCAGGGTATTCGAAGGAGAGATGGCCTAGGCGACTATTTATATGCTAATCAGAGATGTCAAGAATAATAGTATGAGGAGAGCTCAGTAGGAAAATTCGGTGGAGAAAAGAGACTGAGTAGCTTGGTTTACGCGGAAGACCAATCAAACTTCAAGACAAGAAGTTTGCACCACTTACGTAGGCCGCAGGCGCCCTCTCGAATAGCGAAAGGTGCCTCACCCTAGACACCTTCTCGAGTGGGTCTTAGCAGCCCAGGCATAATTAGTAAGCGTGGTGGGTTCCGCGCTCCAGATGGAGACTCAGCTGGAAGTTAAAGGGAAGAATGACAAGGAACTTTATGAATTGGAGCTGTAAGTTAACTCTTTGACAGAGAGAGCGAGATGGTGGTGGGGGACAGCCCCCAGTGAAATCAGAGGTGAGAGCACAAAGCAATACAGTAGGCAGACTCCGGTTTTTTTGGGGGAGATGCTCGAGAATATCCGGGTGGACTCCTGAGGCTCGATCCCGCATTTGCGTATGCCGAGCCTCCTTCCTCATGACCTTTGTCCAGAGTGGAATGCCTCCCCGGCTCCCGGCACATGATCAGTGCATGCTCAGCCACGTGATCACTGACGGCACAGTCACGTGTGATCAGCGCCTCTCAGTCACGTGATCACCGTATGATAAACACGTGATCAGTGAACGACCAGCCACGTGATCACTGCATGCGCAGTCAGGTGGTCAGTTCCTGATCAGCCACCTGATCAGTGCGTGCACAGTCCCCTGATCAGCGCCTGTCAGTCACTGATCACTGCCTGATAAACACGTGATCAGTGCCCGATCAGCCACGTCATCAGTGCATGATAGCCACGTGATCAGTGCATGCTCAGTCACGTGATCTGGACTTGATCAGCCACGTGATCAGTGCCTGCAGAGTCACGTGATCAGGGCCTGCTGAGCTGCGTGATTCCTGCCGGCTCATCTGCATGACAATTGCCATCTGAGCTGCGTGATTCCTGTCGGCTCATCTGCTTGACAATTGCCAGCTGAGCTGCGTGATTCCTGCCTGGTCACGTGCTTGATTATTGCCAGTTGAGCAGCATGATTCGTCACTGCTGAGCTCCATGCTTATTGCCTGCTGATTGCGTGGTTCGTGTCTGCTCAGCTCTTTGAGTATTGCCTCCTGAGGTCCCTGTTCGGTCGCCACCTGCCGGGGACCAGCCCCAACTGATCCAGGGTATTCGAAGGAGAGATGGCCTAGGCGACTATTTATATGCTAATCAGAGATGTCAAGAATAATAGTATGAGGAGAGCTCAGTAGGAAAATTCGGTGGAGAAAAGAGACTGAGTAGCTTGGTTTACGCGGAAGACCAATCAAACTTCAAGACAAGAAGTTTGCACCACTTACGTAGGCCGCAGGCGCCCTCTCGAATAGCGAAAGGTGCCTCACCCTAGACACCTTCTCGAGTGGGTCTTAGCAGCCCAGGCATAATTAGTAAGCGTGGTGGGTTCCGCGCTCCAGATGGAGACTCAGCTGGAAGTTAAAGGGAAGAATGACAAGGAACTTTATGAATTGGAGCTGTAAGTTAACTCTTTGACAGAGAGAGCGAGATGGTGGTGGGGGACAGCCCCCAGTGAAATCAGAGGTGAGAGCACAAAGCAATACAGTAGGCAGACTCCGGTTTTTTTGGGGGGAGATGCTCGAGAATATCCGGGTGGACTCCTGAGGCTCGATCCCGCATTTGCGTATGCCGAGCCTCCTTCCTCATGACCTTTGTCCAGAGTGGAATGCCTCCCCGGCTCCCGGCACATGATCAGTGCATGCTCAGTCACGATATCAGTGCCTGCTCAGCCACGTGATCACTGACGGCACAGTCACGTGATCAGCGCCTCTCAGTCACGTGATCACCGTATGATAAACACGTGATCAGTGAACGACCAGCCACGTGATCACTGCATGCGCGGTCAGGTGGTCAGTTCCTGATCAGCCACCTGATCAGTGCGTGCACAGTCCCCTGATCAGCGCCTGTCAGTCACTGATCACTGCCTGATAAACACGTGATCAGTGCCCGAACAGCCACGTCATCAGTGCATGCGCAGTCACGTGATCAGTGCATGATAGCCACGTGATCAGTGCGTGCACAGTCCCATGATCAGCGCCTGTCAGTCACTGATCATTGCCTGATAAACACGTGATCAGTGCATGATGAGCCATGTGATCAGTGCCCGATCAGCCACGTCATCAGTGCATGCGCAGTCACGTCATCAGTGCATGATAGCCACGTGATCAGTGCATGCTCAGTCACGTGATCTGGACTTGATCAGCCACGTGATCAGTGCCTGCAGAGTCACGTGATCAGGGCCTGCTGAGCTGCGTGATTCCTGCCGGCTCATCTGCATGACAATTGCCATCTGAGCTGCGTGATTCCTGTCGGCTCATCTGCTTGACAATTGCCAGCTGAGCTGCGTGATTCCTGCCTGGTCACGTGCTTGATTATTGCCAGTTGAGCAGCATGATTCGTCACTGCTGAGCTCCATGCTTATTGCCTGCTGATTGCGTGGTTCGTGTCTGCTCAGCTCTTTGAGTATTGCCTCCTGAGGTCCCTGTTCGGTCGCCACCTGCCGGGGACCAGCCCCAACTGATCCAGGGTATTCGAAGGAGAGATGGCCTAGGCGACTATTTATATGCTAATCAGAGATGTCAAGAATAATAGTATGAGGAGAGCTCAGTAGGAAAATTCGGTGGAGAAAAGAGACTGAGTAGCTTGGTTTACGCGGAAGACCAATCAAACTTCAAGACAAGAAGTTTGCACCACTTACGTAGGCCGCAGGCGCCCTCTCGAATAGCGAAAGGTGCCTCACCCTAGACACCTTCTCGAGTGGGTCTTAGCAGCCCAGGCATAATTAGTAAGCGTGGTGGGTTCCGCGCTCCAGATGGAAACTCAGCTGGAAGTTAAAGGGAAGAATGACAAGGAACTTTATGAATTGGAGCTGTAAGTTACCTCTTTGACAGAGAGAGCGAGATGGTGGTGGGGGACAGCCCCCAGTGAAATCAGAGGTGAGAGCACAAAGCAATACAGTAGGCAGACTCCGGTTTTTTGGGGGAGATGCTCGAGAATATCCGGGTGGACTCCTGAGGCTCGATCCCGCATTTGCGTATGCCGAGCCTCCTTCCTCATGACCTTTGTCCAGAGTGGAATGCCTCCCCGGCTCCTGGCACATGATCAGTGCATGCTCAGCCACGTGATCACTGCCGGCACAGTCACGTGATCAGCGCCTCTCAGTCACGTGATCACCCTATGATAAACACGTGATCAGTGAACGACCAGCCAGGTGATCACTGCATGCGCAGTCAGGTGGTCAGTTCCTGATCAGCCACCTGATCAGTGCGTGCACAGTCCCCTGATCAGCGCCTGTCAGTCACTGATCACTGCCTGATAAACACGTGATCAGTGCCCGATCAGCCACGTCATCAGTGCATGATAGCCACGTGATCAGTGCATGCTCAGTCACGTGATCTGGACTTGATCAGCCACGTGATCAGTGCCTGCAGAGTCACGTGATCAGGGCCTGCTGAGCTGCGTGATTCCTGCCGGCTCATCTGCATGACAATTGCCAGCTGAGCTGCGTGATTCCTGCCTGGTCACGTGCTTGATTGTTGCCAGTTGAGCAGCATGATTCGTCACTGCTGAGCTCCATGCTTATTGCCTGCTGATTGCGTGGTTCGTGTCTGCTCAGCTCTTTGAGTATTGCCTCCTGAGGTCCCTGTTCGGTCGCCACCTGCCGGGGACCAGCCCCAACTGATCCAGGGTATTCGAAGGAGAGATGGCCTAGGCGACTATTTATATGCTAATCAGAGATGTCAAGAATAATAGTATGAGGAGAGCTCAGTAGGAAAATTCGGTGGAGAAAAGAGACTGAGTAGCTTGGTTTACGCGGAAGACCAATCAAACTTCAAGACAAGAAGTTTGCACCACTTACGTAGGCCGCAGGCGCCCTCTCGAATAGCGAAAGGTGCCTCACCCTAGACACCTTCTCGAGTGGGTCTTAGCAGCCCAGGCATAATTAGTAAGCGTGGTGGGTTCCGCGCTCCAGATGGAGACTCAGCTGGAAGTTAAAGGGAAGAATGACAAGGAACTTTATGAATTGGAGCTGTAAGTTAACTCTTTGACAGAGAGAGCGAGATGGTGGTGGGGGACAGCCCCCAGTGAAATCAGAGGTGAGAGCACAAAGCAATACAGTAGGCAGACTCCGGTTTTTTTGGGGGGAGATGCTCGAGAATATCCGGGTGGACTCCTGAGGCTCGATCCCGCATTTGCGTATGCCGAGCCTCCTTCCTCATGACCTTTGTCCAGAGTGGAATGCCTCCCCGGCTCCCGGCACATGATCAGTGCATGCTCAGTCACGATATCAGTGCCTGCTCAGCCACGTGATCACTGACGGCACAGTCACGTGATCAGCGCCTCTCAGTCACGTGATCACCGTATGATAAACACGTGATCAGTGAACGACCAGCCACGTGATCACTGCATGCGCGTCAGGTGGTCAGTTCCTGATCAGCCACCTGATCAGTGCGTGCACAGTCCCCTGATCAGCGCCTGTCAGTCACTGATCACTGCCTGATAAACACGTGATCAGTGCCCGAACAGCCACGTCATCAGTGCATGCGCAGTCACGTGATCAGTGCATGATAGCCACGTGATCAGTGCGTGCACAGTCCCATGATCAGCGCCTGTCAGTCACTGATCATTGCCTGATAAACACGTGATCAGTGCATGATGAGCCATGTGATCAGTGCCTGATCAGCCACGTCATCAGTGCATGCGCAGTCACGTCATCAGTGCATGATAGCCACGTGATCAGTGCATGCTCAGTCACGTGATCTGGACTTGATCAGCCACGTGATCAGTGCCTGCAGAGTCACGTGATCAGGGCCTGCTGAGCTGCGTGATTCCTGCCTGGTCACGTGCTTGATTATTGCCAGTTGAGCAGCATGATTCGTCACTGCTGAGCTCCATGCTTATTGCCTGCTGATTGCGTGGTTCGTGTCTGCTCAGCTCTTTGAGTATTGCCTCCTGAGGTCCCTGTTCGGTCGCCACCTGCCGGGGACCAGCCCCAACTGATCCAGGGTATTCGAAGGAGAGATGGCCTAGGCGACTATTTATATGCTAATCAGAGATGTCAAGAATAATAGTATGAGGAGAGCTCAGTAGGAAAATTCGGTGGAGAAAAGAGACTGAGTAGCTTGGTTTACGCGGAAGACCAATCAAACTTCAAGACAAGAAGTTTGCACCACTTACGTAGGCCGCAGGCGCCCTCTCGAATAGCGAAAGGTGCCTCACCCTAGACACCTTCTCGAGTGGGTCTTAGCAGCCCAGGCATAATTAGTAAGCGTGGTGGGTTCCGCGCTCCAGATGGAGACTCAGCTGGAAGTTAAAGGGAAGAATGACAAGGAACTTTATGAATTGGAGCTGTAAGTTAACTCTTTGACAGAGAGAGCGAGATGGTGGTGGGGGACAGCCCCCAGTGAAATCAGAGGTGAGAGCACAAAGCAATACAGTAGGCAGACTCCGGTTTTTTGGGGGGAGATGCTCGAGAATATCCGGGTGGACTCCTGAGGCTCGATCCCGCATTTGCGTATGCCGAGCCTCCTTCCTCATGACCTTTGTCCAGAGTGGAATGCCTCCCCGGCTCCCGGCACATGATCAGTGCATGCTCAGCCACGTGATCACTGACGGCACAGTCACGTGATCAGCGCCTCTCAGTCACGTGATCACCGTATGATAAACACGTGATCAGTGAACGACCAGCCACGTGATCACTGCATGCGCAGTCAGGTGGTCAGTTCCTGATCAGCCACCTGATCAGTGCGTGCACAGTCCCCTGATCAGCGCCTGTCAGTCACTGATCACTGCCTGATAAACACGTGATCAGTGCCCGAACAGCCACGTCATCAGTGCATAATAGCCACGTGATCAGTGCATGCTCAGTCACGTGATCTGGACTTGATCAGCCACGTGAACAGTGCCTGCAGAGTCACGTGATCAGGGCCTGCTGAGCTGCGTGATTCCTGCCGGCTCATCTGCATGACAATTGCCATCTGAGCTGCGTGATTCCTGTCGGCTCATCTGCTTGACAATTGCCAGCTGAGCTGCGTGATTCCTGCCTGGTCACGTGCTTGATTATTGCCAGTTGAGCAGCATGATTCGTCACTGCTGAGCTCCATGCTTATTGCCTGCTGATTGCGTGGTTCGTGTCTGCTCAGCTCTTTGAGTATTGCCTCCTGAGGTCCCTGTTCGGTCGCCACCTGCCGGGGACCAGCCCCAACTGATCCAGGGTATTCGAAGGAGAGATGGCCTAGGCGACTATTTATATGCTAATCAGAGATGTCAAGAATAATAGTATGAGGAGAGCTCAGTAGGAAAATTCGGTGGAGAAAAGAGACTGAGTAGCTTGGTTTACGCGGAAGACCAATCAAACTTCAAGACAAGAAGTTTGCACCACTTACGTAGGCCGCAGGCGCCCTCTCGAATAGCGAAAGGTGCCTCACCCTAGACACCTTCTCGAGTGGGTCTTAGCAGCCCAGGCATAATTAGTAAGCGTGGTGGGTTCCGCGCTCCAGATGGAGACTCAGCTGGAAGTTAAAGGGAAGAATGACAAGGAACTTTATGAATTGGAGCTGTAAGTTAACTCTTTGACAGAGAGAGCGAGATGGTGGTGGGGGACAGCCCCCAGTGAAATCAGAGGTGAGAGCACAAAGCAATACAGTAGGCAGACTCCGGTTTTTTGGGGGGAGATGCTCGAGAATATCCGGGTGGACTCCTGAGGCTCGATCCCGCATTTGCGTATGCCGAGCCTCCTTCCTCATGACCTTTGTCCAGAGTGGAATGCCTCCCCGGCTCCCGGCACATGATCAGTGCATGCTCAGCCACGTGATCACTGACGGCACAGTCACGTGATCAGCGCCTCTCAGTCACGTGATCACCGTATGATAAACACGTGATCAGTGAACGACCAGCCACGTGATCACTGCATGCGCAGTCAGGTGGTCAGTTCCTGATCAGCCACCTGATCAGTGCGTGCACAGTCCCCTGATCAGCGCCTGTCAGTCACTGATCACTGCCTGATAAACACGTGATCAGTGCCCGATCAGCCACGTCATCAGTGCATGATAGCCACGTGATCAGTGCCTGCTCAGTCACGTGATCTGGACTTGATCAGCCACGTGATCAGTGCCTGCAGAGTCACGTGATCAGGGCCTGCTGAGCTGCGTGATTCCTGCCGGCTCATCTGCATGACAATTGCCATCTGAGCTGCGTGATTCCTGTCGGCTCATCTGCTTGACAATTGCCAGCTGAGCTGCGTGATTCCTGCCTGGTCACGTGCTTGATTATTGCCAGTTGAGCAGCATGATTCGTCACTGCTGAGCTCCATGCTTATTGCCTGCTGATTGCGTGGTTCGTGTCTGCTCAGCTCTTTGAGTATTGCCTCCTGAGGTCCCTGTTCGGTCGCCACCTGCCGGGGACCAGCCCCAACTGATCCAGGGTATTCGAAGGAGAGATGGCCTAGGCGACTATTTATATGCTAATCAGAGATGTCAAGAATAATAGTATGAGGAGAGCTCAGTAGGAAAATTCGGTGGAGAAAAGAGACTGAGTAGCTTGGTTTACGCGGAAGACCAATCAAACTTCAAGACAAGAAGTTTGCACCACTTACGTAGGCCGCAGGCGCCCTCTCGAATAGCGAAAGGTGCCTCACCCTAGACACCTTCTCGAGTGGGTCTTAGCAGCCCAGGCATAATTAGTAAGCGTGGTGGGTTCCGCGCTCCAGATGGAGACTCAGCTGGAAGTTAAAGGGAAGAATGACAAGGAACTTTATGAATTGGAGCTGTAAGTTAACTCTTTGACAGAGAGAGCGAGATGGTGGTGGGGGACAGCCCCCAGTGAAATCAGAGGTGAGAGCACAAAGCAATACAGTAGGCAGACTCTGGTTTTTTTGGGGGAGATGCTCGAGAATATCCGGGTGGACTCCTGAGGCTCGATCCCGCATTTGCGTATGCCGAGCCTCCTTCCTCATGACCTTTGTCCAGAGTGGAATGCCTCCCCGGCTCCCGGCACATGATCAGTGCATGCTCAGTCACGATATCAGTGCCTGCTCAGCCACGTGATCACTGACGGCACAGTCACGTGATCAGCGCCTCTCAGTCACGTGATCACCGTATGATAAACACGTGATCAGTGAACGACCAGCCACGTGATCACTGCATGCGCGGTCAGGTGGTCAGTTCCTGATCAGCCACCTGATCAGTGCGTGCACAGTCCCCTGATCAGCGCCTGTCAGTCACTGATCACTGCCTGATAAACACGTGATCAGTGCCCGAACAGCCACGTCATCAGTGCATGCGCAGTCACGTGATCAGTGCATGATAGCCACGTGATCAGTGCGTGCACAGTCCCATGATCAGCGCCTGTCAGTCACTGATCATTGCCTGATAAACACGTGATCAGTGCATGATGAGCCATGTGATCAGTGCCTGATCAGCCACGTCATCAGTGCATGCGCAGTCACGTCATCAGTGCATGATAGCCACGTGATCAGTGCATGCTCAGTCACGTGATCTGGACTTGATCAGCCACGTGATCAGTGCCTGCAGAGTCACGTGATCAGGGCCTGCTGAGCTGCGTGATTCCTGCCGGCTCATCTGCATGACAATTGCCATCTGAGCTGCGTGATTCCTGTCGGCTCATCTGCTTGACAATTGCCAGCTGAGCTGCGTGATTCCTGCCTGGTCACGTGCTTGATTATTGCCAGTTGAGCAGCATGATTCGTCACTGCTGAGCTCCATGCTTATTGCCTGCTGATTGCGTGGTTCGTGTCTGCTCAGCTCTTTGAGTATTGCCTCCTGAGGTCCCTGTTCGGTCGCCACCTGCCGGGGACCAGCCCCAACTGATCCAGGGTATTCGAAGGAGAGATGGCCTAGGCGACTATTTATATGCTAATCAGAGATGTCAAGAATAATAGTATGAGGAGAGCTCAGTAGGAAAATTCGGTGGAGAAAAGAGACTGAGTAGCTTGGTTTACGCGGAAGACCAATCAAACTTCAAGACAAGAAGTTTGCACCACTTACGTAGGCCGCAGGCGCCCTCTCGAATAGCGAAAGGTGCCTCACCCTAGACACCTTCTCGAGTGGGTCTTAGCAGCCCAGGCATAATTAGTAAGCGTGGTGGGTTCCGCGCTCCAGATGGAGACTCAGCTGGAAGTTAAAGGGAAGAATGACAAGGAACTTTATGAATTGGAGCTGTAAGTTAACTCTTTGACAGAGAGAGCGAGATGGTGGTGGGGGACAGCCCCCAGTGAAATCAGAGGTGAGAGCACAAAGCAATACAGTAGGCAGACTCCGGTTTTTTGGGGGGAGATGCTCGAGAATATCCGGGTGGACTCCTGAGGCTCGATCCCGCATTTGCGTATGCCGAGCCTCCTTCCTCATGACCTTTGTCCAGAGTGGAATGCCTCCCCGGCTCCCGGCACACGATCAGTGCATGCTCAGCCACGTGATCACTGAAGGCACAGTCACGTGATCAGCGCCTCTCAGTCACGTGATCACCGTATGATAAACACGTGATCAGTGAACGACCAGCCACGTGATCACTGCATGCGCAGTCAGGTGGTCAGTTCCTGATCAGCCACCTGATCAGTGCGTGCACAGTCCCCTGATCAGCGCCTGTCAGTCACTGATCACTGCCTGATAAACACGTGATCAGTGCCCGATCAGCCACGTCATCAGTGCATGATAGCCACGTGATCAGTGCATGCTCAGTCACGTGATCTGGACTTGATCAGCCACGTGATCAGTGCCTGCAGAGTCACGTGATCAGGGCCTGCTGAGCTGCGTGATTCCTGCCGGCTCATCTGCATGACAATTGCCATCTGAGCTGCGTGATTCCTGTCGGCTCATCTGCTTGACAATTGCCAGCTGAGCTGCGTGATTCCTGCCTGGTCACGTGCTTGATTATTGCCAGTTGAGCAGCATGATTCGTCACTGCTGAGCTCCATGCTTATTGCCTGCTGATTGCGTGGTTCGTGTCTGCTCAGCTCTTTGAGTATTGCCTCCTGAGGTCCCTGTTCGGTCGCCACCTGCCGGGGACCAGCCCCAACTGATCCAGGGTATTCGAAGGAGAGATGGCCTAGGCGACTATTTATATGCTAATCAGAGATGTCAAGAATAATAGTATGAGGAGAGCTCAGTAGGAAAATTCGGTGGAGAAAAGAGACTGAGTAGCTTGGTTTACGCGGAAGACCAATCAAACTTCAAGACAAGAAGTTTGCACCACTTACGTAGGCCGCAGGCGCCCTCTCGAATAGCGAAAGGTGCCTCACCCTAGACACCTTCTCGAGTGGGTCTTAGCAGCCCAGGCATAATTAGTAAGCGTGGTGGGTTCCGCGCTCCAGATGGAGACTCAGCTGGAAGTTAAAGGGAAGAATGACAAGGAACTTTATGAATTGGAGCTGTAAGTTAACTCTTTGACAGAGAGAGCGAGATGGTGGTGGGGGACAGCCCCCAGTGAAATCAGAGGTGAGAGCACAAAGCAATACAGTAGGCAGACTCTGGTTTTTTTGGGGGAGATGCTCGAGAATATCCGGGTGGACTCCTGAGGCTCGATCCCGCATTTGCGTATGCCGAGCCTCCTTCCTCATGACCTTTGTCCAGAGTGGAATGCCTCCCCGGCTCCCGGCACATGATCAGTGCATGCTCAGTCACGATATCAGTGCCTGCTCAGCCACGTGATCACTGACGGCACAGTCACGTGATCAGCGCCTCTCAGTCACGTGATCACCGTATGATAAACACGTGATCAGTGAACGACCAGCCACGTGATCACTGCATGCGCGGTCAGGTGGTCAGTTCCTGATCAGCCACCTGATCAGTGCGTGCACAGTCCCCTGATCAGCGCCTGTCAGTCACTGATCACTGCCTGATAAACACGTGATCAGTGCCCGAACAGCCACGTCATCAGTGCATGCGCAGTCACGTGATCAGTGCATGATAGCCACGTGATCAGTGCGTGCACAGTCCCATGATCAGCGCCTGTCAGTCACTGATCATTGCCTGATAAACACGTGATCAGTGCATGATGAGCCATGTGATCAGTGCCTGATCAGCCACGTCATCAGTGCATGCGCAGTCACGTCATCAGTGCATGATAGCCACGTGATCAGTGCATGCTCAGTCACGTGATCTGGACTTGATCAGCCACGTGATCAGTGCCTGCAGAGTCACGTGATCAGGGCCTGCTGAGCTGCGTGATTCCTGCCGGCTCATCTGCATGACAATTGCCAGCTGAGCTGCGTGATTCCTGTCGGCTCATCTGCTTGACAATTGCCAGCTGAGCTGCGTGATTCCTGCCTGGTCACGTGCTTGATTATTGCCAGTTGAGCAGCATGATTCGTCACTGCTGAGCTCCATGCTTATTGCCTGCTGATTGCGTGGTTCGTGTCTGCTCAGCTCTTTGAGTATTGCCTCCTGAGGTCCCTGTTCGGTCGCCACCTGCCGGGGACCAGCCCCAACTGATCCAGGGTATTCGAAGGAGAGATGGCCTAGGCGACTATTTATATGCTAATCAGAGATGTCAAGAATAATAGTATGAGGAGAGCTCAGTAGGAAAATTCGGTGGAGAAAAGAGACTGAGTAGCTTGGTTTACGCGGAAGACCAATCAAACTTCAAGACAAGAAGTTTGCACCACTTACGTAGGCCGCAGGCGCCCTCTCGAATAGCGAAAGGTGCCTCACCCTAGACACCTTCTCGAGTGGGTCTTAGCAGCCCAGGCATAATTAGTAAGCGTGGTGGGTTCCGCGCTCCAGATGGAGACTCAGCTGGAAGTTAAAGGGAAGAATGACAAGGAACTTTATGAATTGGAGCTGTAAGTTAACTCTTTGACAGAGAGAGCGAGATGGTGGTGGGGGACAGCCCCCAGTGAAATCAGAGGTGAGAGCACAAAGCAATACAGTAGGCAGACTCTGGTTTTTTTGGGGGAGATGCTCGAGAATATCCGGGTGGACTCCTGAGGCTCGATCCCGCATTTGCGTATGCCGAGCCTCCTTCCTCATGACCTTTGTCCAGAGTGGAATGCCTCCCCGGCTCCCGGCACATGATCAGTGCATGCTCAGTCACGATATCAGTGCCTGCTCAGCCACGTGATCACTGACGGCACAGTCACGTGATCAGCGCCTCTCAGTCACGTGATCACCGTATGATAAACACGTGATCAGTGAACGACCAGCCACGTGATCACTGCATGCGCAGTCAGGTGGTCAGTTCCTGATCAGCCACCTGATCAGTGCGTGCACAGTCCCCTGATCAGCGCCTGTCAGTCACTGATCACTGCCTGATAAACACGTGATCAGTGCCCGAACAGCCACGTCATCAGTGCATGCGCAGTCACGTGATCAGTGCATGATAGCCACGTGATCAGTGCGTGCACAGTCCCATGATCAGCGCCTGTCAGTCACTGATCATTGCCTGATAAACACGTGATCAGTGCATGATGAGCCATGTGATCAGTGCCTGATCAGCCACGTCATCAGTGCATGCGCAGTCACGTCATCAGTGCATGATAGCCACGTGATCAGTGCATGCTCAGTCACGTGATCTGGACTTGATCAGCCACGTGATCAGTGCCTGCAGAGTCACGTGATCAGGGCCTGCTGAGCTGCGTGATTCCTGCCGGCTCATCTGCATGACAATTGCCAGCTGAGCTGCGTGATTCCTGTCGGCTCATCTGCTTGACAATTGCCAGCTGAGCTGCGTGATTCCTGCCTGGTCACGTGCTTGATTATTGCCAGTTGAGCAGCATGATTCGTCACTGCTGAGCTCCATGCTTATTGCCTGCTGATTGCGTGGTTCGTGTCTGCTCAGCTCTTTGAGTATTGCCTCCTGAGGTCCCTGTTCGGTCGCCACCTGCCGGGGACCAGCCCCAACTGATCCAGGGTATTCGAAGGAGAGATGGCCTAGGCGACTATTTATATGCTAATCAGAGATGTCAAGAATAATAGTATGAGGAGAGCTCAGTAGGAAAATTCGGTGGAGAAAAGAGACTGAGTAGCTTGGTTTACGCGGAAGACCAATCAAACTTCAAGACAAGAAGTTTGCACCACTTACGTAGGCCGCAGGCGCCCTCTCGAATAGCGAAAGGTGCCTCACCCTAGACACCTTCTCGAGTGGGTCTTAGCAGCCCAGGCATAATTAGTAAGCGTGGTGGGTTCCGCGCTCCAGATGGAGACTCAGCTGGAAGTTAAAGGGAAGAATGACAAGGAACTTTATGAATTGGAGCTGTAAGTTAACTCTTTGACAGAGAGAGCGAGATGGTGGTGGGGGACAGCCCCCAGTGAAATCAGAGGTGAGAGCACAAAGCAATACAGTAGGCAGACTCTGGTTTTTTTGGGGGAGATGCTCGAGAATATCCGGGTGGACTCCTGAGGCTCGATCCCGCATTTGCGTATGCCGAGCCTCCTTCCTCATGACCTTTGTCCAGAGTGGAATGCCTCCCCGGCTCCCGGCACATGATCAGTGCATGCTCAGTCACGATATCAGTGCCTGCTCAGCCACGTGATCACTGACGGCACAGTCACGTGATCAGCGCCTCTCAGTCACGTGATCACCGTATGATAAACACGTGATCAGTGAACGACCAGCCACGTGATCACTGCATGCGCGTCAGGTGGTCAGTTCCTGATCAGCCACCTGATCAGTGCGTGCACAGTCCCCTGATCAGCGCCTGTCAGTCACTGATCACTGCCTGATAAACACGTGATCAGTGCCCGAACAGCCACGTCATCAGTGCATGCGCAGTCACGTGATCAGTGCATGATAGCCACGTGATCAGTGCGTGCACAGTCCCATGATCAGCGCCTGTCAGTCACTGATCATTGCCTGATAAACACGTGATCAGTGCATGATCAGCCACGTCATCAGTGCATGCGCAGTCACGTCATCAGTGCATGATAGCCACGTGATCAGTGCATGCTCAGTCACGTGATCTGGACTTGATCAGCCACGTGATCAGTGCCTGCAGAGTCACGTGATCAGGGCCTGCTGAGCTGCGTGATTCCTGCCGGCTCATCTGCATGACAATTGCCAGCTGAGCTGCGTGATTCCTGTCGGCTCATCTGCTTGACAATTGCCAGCTGAGCTGCGTGATTCCTGCCTGGTCACGTGCTTGATTATTGCCAGTTGAGCAGCATGATTCGTCACTGCTGAGCTCCATGCTTATTGCCTGCTGATTGCGTGGTTCGTGTCTGCTCAGCTCTTTGAGTATTGCCTCCTGAGGTCCCTGTTCGGTCGCCACCTGCCGGGGACCAGCCCCAACTGATCCAGGGTATTCGAAGGAGAGATGGCCTAGGCGACTATTTATATGCTAATCAGAGATGTCAAGAATAATAGTATGAGGAGAGCTCAGTAGGAAAATTCGGTGGAGAAAAGAGACTGAGTAGCTTGGTTTACGCGGAAGACCAATCAAACTTCAAGACAAGAAGTTTGCACCACTTACGTAGGCCGCAGGCGCCCTCTCGAATAGCGAAAGGTGCCTCACCCTAGACACCTTCTCGAGTGGGTCTTAGCAGCCCAGGCATAATTAGTAAGCGTGGTGGGTTCCGCGCTCCAGATGGAGACTCAGCTGGAAGTTAAAGGGAAGAATGACAAGGAACTTTATGAATTGGAGCTGTAAGTTAACTCTTTGACAGAGAGAGCGAGATGGTGGTGGGGGACAGCCCCCAGTGAAATCAGAGGTGAGAGCACAAAGCAATACAGTAGGCAGACTCTGGTTTTTTGGGGGAGATGCTCGAGAATATCCGGGTGGACTCCTGAGGCTCGATCCCGCATTTGCGTATGCCGAGCCTCCTTCCTCATGACCTTTGTCCAGAGTGGAATGCCTCCCCGGCTCCCGGCACATGATCAGTGCATGCTCAGTCACGATATCAGTGCCTGCTCAGCCACGTGATCACTGACGGCACAGTCACGTGATCAGCGCCTCTCAGTCACGTGATCACCGTATGATAAACACGTGATCAGTGAACGACCAGCCACGTGATCACTGCATGCGCAGTCAGGTGGTCAGTTCCTGATCAGCCACCTGATCAGTGCGTGCACAGTCCCCTGATCAGCGCCTGTCAGTCACTGATCACTGCCTGATAAACACGTGATCAGTGCCCGAACAGCCACGTCATCAGTGCATGCGCAGTCACGTGATCAGTGCATGATAGCCACGTGATCAGTGCGTGCACAGTCCCATGATCAGCGCCTGTCAGTCACTGATCATTGCCTGATAAACACGTGATCAGTGCATGATGAGCCATGTGATCAGTGCCTGATCAGCCACGTCATCAGTGCATGCGCAGTCACGTCATCAGTGCATGATAGCCACGTGATCAGTGCATGCTCAGTCACGTGATCTGGACTTGATCAGCCACGTGATCAGTGCCTGCAGAGTCACGTGATCAGGGCCTGCTGAGCTGCGTGATTCCTGCCGGCTCATCTGCATGACAATTGCCAGCTGAGCTGCGTGATTCCTGTCGGCTCATCTGCTTGACAATTGCCAGCTGAGCTGCGTGATTCCTGCCTGGTCACGTGCTTGATTATTGCCAGTTGAGCAGCATGATTCGTCACTGCTGAGCTCCATGCTTATTGCCTGCTGATTGCGTGGTTCGTGTCTGCTCAGCTCTTTGAGTATTGCCTCCTGAGGTCCCTGTTCGGTCGCCACCTGCCGGGGACCAGCCCCAACTGATCCAGGGTATTCGAAGGAGAGATGGCCTAGGCGACTATTTATATGCTAATCAGAGATGTCAAGAATAATAGTATGAGGAGAGCTCAGTAGGAAAATTCGGTGGAGAAAAGAGACTGAGTAGCTTGGTTTACGCGGAAGACCAATCAAACTTCAAGACAAGAAGTTTGCACCACTTACGTAGGCCGCAGGCGCCCTCTCGAATAGCGAAAGGTGCCTCACCCTAGACACCTTCTCGAGTGGGTCTTAGCAGCCCAGGCATAATTAGTAAGCGTGGTGGGTTCCGCGCTCCAGATGGAGACTCAGCTGGAAGTTAAAGGGAAGAATGACAAGGAACTTTATGAATTGGAGCTGTAAGTTAACTCTTTGACAGAGAGAGCGAGATGGTGGTGGGGGACAGCCCCCAGTGAAATCAGAGGTGAGAGCACAAAGCAATACAGTAGGCAGACTCTGGTTTTTTGGGGGGAGATGCTCGAGAATATCCGGGTGGACTCCTGAGGCTCGATCCCGCATTTGCGTATGCCGAGCCTCCTTCCTCATGACCTTTGTCCAGAGTGGAATGCCTCCCCGGCTCCCGGCACATGATCAGTGCATGCTCAGTCACGATATCAGTGCCTGCTCAGCCACGTGATCACTGACGGCACAGTCACGTGATCAGCGCCTCTCAGTCACGTGATCACCGTATGATAAACACGTGATCAGTGAACGACCAGCCACGTGATCACTGCATGCGCAGTCAGGTGGTCAGTTCCTGATCAGCCACCTGATCAGTGCGTGCACAGTCCCCTGATCAGCGCCTGTCAGTCACTGATCACTGCCTGATAAACACGTGATCAGTGCCCGAACAGCCACGTCATCAGTGCATGCGCAGTCACGTGATCAGTGCATGATAGCCACGTGATCAGTGCGTGCACAGTCCCATGATCAGCGCCTGTCAGTCACTGATCATTGCCTGATAAACACGTGATCAGTGCATGATGAGCCATGTGATCAGTGCCTGATCAGCCACGTCATCAGTGCATGCGCAGTCACGTCATCAGTGCATGATAGCCACGTGATCAGTGCATGCTCAGTCACGTGATCTGGACTTGATCAGCCACGTGATCAGTGCCTGCAGAGTCACGTGATCAGGGCCTGCTGAGCTGCGTGATTCCTGCCGGCTCATCTGCATGACAATTGCCAGCTGAGCTGCGTGATTCCTGTCGGCTCATCTGCTTGACAATTGCCAGCTGAGCTGCGTGATTCCTGCCTGGTCACGTGCTTGATTATTGCCAGTTGAGCAGCATGATTCGTCACTGCTGAGCTCCATGCTTATTGCCTGCTGATTGCGTGGTTCGTGTCTGCTCAGCTCTTTGAGTATTGCCTCCTGAGGTCCCTGTTCGGTCGCCACCTGCCGGGGACCAGCCCCAACTGATCCAGGGTATTCGAAGGAGAGATGGCCTAGGCGACTATTTATATGCTAATCAGAGATGTCAAGAATAATAGTATGAGGAGAGCTCAGTAGGAAAATTCGGTGGAGAAAAGAGACTGAGTAGCTTGGTTTACGCGGAGACCAATCAAACTTCAAGACAAGAAGTTTGCACCACTTACGTAGGCCGCAGGCGCCCTCTCGAATAGCGAAAGGTGCCTCACCCTAGACACCTTCTCGAGTGGGTCTTAGCAGCCCAGGCATAATTAGTAAGCGTGGTGGGTTCCGCGCTCCAGATGGAGACTCAGCTGGAAGTTAAAGGGAAGAATGACAAGGAACTTTATGAATTGGAGCTGTAAGTTAACTCTTTGACAGAGAGAGCGAGATGGTGGTGGGGGACAGCCCCCAGTGAAATCAGAGGTGAGAGCACAAAGCAATACAGTAGGCAGACTCTGGTTTTTTGGGGGGAGATGCTCGAGAATATCCGGGTGGACTCCTGAGGCTCGATCCCGCATTTGCGTATGCCGAGCCTCCTTCCTCATGACCTTTGTCCAGAGTGGAATGCCTCCCCGGCTCCCGGCACATGATCAGTGCATGCACAGTCCCCTGATCAGCGCCGGTCAGTCACTGATCACTGCATGATAAACACGTGATCAGTGAATGACCAGCCACGTGATCACTGCATGCGCAGTCAGGTGGTCAGTTCCTGATCAGCCACCTGATCAGTGCACAGTCCCCTGATCAGCGCCTGTCAGTCACTGATCACTGCCTGATAAACACGTGATCAGTGCCCGAACAGCCACGTCATCAGTGCATGCGCAGTCACGTGATCAGTGCATGATAGCCACGTGATCAGTGCATGCACAGTCCCATGATCAGCGCCTGTCAGTCACTGATCATTGCCTGATAAACACGTGATCAGTGCATGATGAGCCATGTGATCAGTGCATGATCAGCCACGTGATCAGTGCATGATCAGTCACGTGATCAGTGCATGATCAGCCACGTGATCAGTGCATGATCAGCCACGTGATCAGTGCATGATCAGCCACGTGATCAGTGCATGAGAGTCACGTGATCAGTGCATGATCAGTCACGTGATCATGCATGATCAGCCACGTGATCAGTGCATGATGAGCCACGTGATCAGTGCATGATCAGTCACGTGATCAGTGCATGATCAGTCACGTGATCAGTGCATGATCATTTACGTGATCTGTGCATGATCAGTCACGTGACCAGTATATGGTAGCTACGTGATCATTCCATGACAGCCACGTGAGCAGTGCATGATAGCCACGTGATGTGTGCATGATCAGTTACGTGAGCAGAGTATGATCAGCCACGTGATCAGTGCATGAGTGCCACGTGATCAGTGCATGATATGTCACGTGACAGGTGTGTGATCAGCCACGTGAACAGTGCATGTTCAGCCACGTGATCAGTGCATGATAGCCACGTGATCAGTGCATGATCAGTTACGTGAGCAGTGTATGATCAGCCACGTGATCAGTGCATGGTCAGACACGTGAACAGTGTATGATCAGCCACGTGATCAGTGCATGATATCCAAGTGATCAGTGCATGATCAATCACGTGATCAGTGTATGATCAGCCACGTGAACAGTGCATGCTCAGTCACGTGATCAGGGCCTGCTGAGCTGCGTGATTACTGTCTGCTCATCTGCTTGACAATTGCCAGCTGAGCTGCACGATTCCTGCCTGTCATCTGCTTGACAATTGCCAGCTGTGCTGCGTAATTCCTGCCTGCTCAGCTGCTTGATTATTGCCAGCTGAGCAGCATGATTCCTCACACCTGAGTTCCATGATTATTGCCTGCTGACTGTTTGATTCGTGCCTACTCAGCTCTTTGTTTATTGCCTCCAGAGGCACATGATCAGTGTATGATAGCAAACATGATCAGCGCATGATCAGTCACATGATCAGCGCCATTAAGTCACGTGATCACTACATGATAGTCATGTGATCAGTCCATGCTCAGTCACGGTATCAGTGCATGATCAGCCACGTGATCAGTGCATGATCAGCCACGTGATCAGTGCATGATAGCCATGTGATCAGTGCATGATCAGTCACGTGATCAGTGCATGATCAGTCACGTGATCAGTGCATGATCAGCCACGTGATCAGTGCATGATCAGTCACCTGATGGTGTATGATCAGTCACGTGACCAGTACATGGTAGCTACATGATCATTGCATGATCAGCCACGTGAGTAGTGCATGATAGCCACGTGATCAGTGCATGATCAGTCACGTGATCAGTGCATGATCAGTCATGTGACCAGTACATGGTAGCTGCGTGATCATGCATGATCAGCCACGTGATCAGTGCATGATAGCCACGTGATCAGTGCATGATCAGTCACGTGATCAGTGCATGATCAGCCACGTGATCAGTGCATGATAGCCACGTGATCAGTGCATGATCAGTCACGTGATCAGTGCATGATCAGGCACGTGATCAGTGCATGATCAGCCACGTGATCAGTGCATGATAGCCACGTGATCAGTGCATGATCAGTCACGTGATCAGTGCATGATCAGTCACGTGATCAGTGCATGATCAGCCACGTGATCAGTGCATGATCAGCCACGTGATCAGTGCATGATCAGCTACGTGATCAGTGCATGATCAGTCACGTGATCAGTACATGGTAGCTACGTGATCAGTGCATGATCAGCCACGTGATCAGTGCATGACAGCCACGTGATCAGTGCATGATCAGTCACGTGATCAGTGCATGATCAGTCACGTGATCAGTGCATGATCAGTCACGTGATCAGTGCATGATCAATTACGTGATCAGTGCATGATCAGTCACGTGACCAGTACATGGTAGCTACGTGATCATTGCATGATCAGCCACGTGAGCAGTGCATGATAGCCACGTGATCAGTGCATGATCAGTCACGTGATCAGTGTATGATCATCACGTGATCAGTGCATGATCAGTCACGTGATCAGTGCATGATATAGACGTGATCAGTGCATGATCAGTCACGTGATCAGTGCATGATCAGCCACGTGATCAGTGCATGATAGCCACGTGATCAGTGCATGATAGCCAGTGATCAGTGCATGATCAGTCACGTGATCAGTGCATGATCAGCCACGTGATCAGTGCATGATAGCACGTGATCAGTGCATGATCAGTCACGTGATCAGTGCATGATCAGTCACGTGATCAGTGCATGATCAGTCACGTGATCAGTGCATGATCAGTCACGTGATCAGTGCATGATCAGTCACGTGATCAGTGCATGATCAGCCACGTGATCAGTGCATGATAGCCACGTGATCAGTGCATGATCAGTCACGTGATCAGTGCATGATCAGTCACGTGATCAGTGCATGATCAGCCACGTGATCAGTGCATGATCAGCCACGTGATCAGTGCATGATCAGTCACGTGATCAGTGCATGATCAGCCACGTGATCAGTGCATGATCAGTCACGTGATCAGTGCATGATCAGTCACGTGATCAGTGCATGATCAGCCACGTGATCAGTGCATGATCAGCCACGTGATCAGTGCATGATCAGTCACGTGATCAGTGCATGATCAGCCACGTGATCAGTGCATGATCAGTCACGTGATCAGTGCATGATCAGTCACGTGATCAGTGCATGATCAGCCACGTGATCAGTGCATGATCAGCCACGTGATCAGTGCATGATCAGTCACGTGATCAGTGCATGATCAGTCACGTGATCAGTGCATGATCAGTCACGTGATCAGTGCATGATCAGTCACGTGATCAGTGCATGATCAATCACGTGATCAGTGCATGATCAGTCACGTGACCAGTACATGGTAGCTACGTGATCATTGCATGATCAGCCACGTGATCAGTGCATGATAGCCACGTGATCAGTGCATGATCAGTCACATGATCAGTGCATGATCATCCACGTGATCAGTGCATGGGCAGTCATGTGATCAGTGCATGATATAGACGTGATCAGTGCATGATCAGTCACGTGATCAGTGCATGATCAGCCACGTGATCAGTGCATGATAGCCACGTGATCAGTGCATGATAGCCAGTGATCAGTGCATGATCAGTCACGTGATCAGTGCATGATCAGCCACGTGATCAGTGCATGATAGCCACTGATCAGTGCATGATCAGTCACGTGATCAGTGCATGATCAGTCACGTGATCAGTGCATGATCAGTCACGTGATCAGTGCATGATCAGTCACGTGATCAGTGCATGATCAGTCACGTGATCAGTGCATGATCAGCCACGTGATCAGTGCATGATAGCCACGTGATCAGTGCATGATCAGTCACGTGATCAGTGCATGATCAGTCACGTGATCAGTGCATGATCAGCCACGTGATCAGTGCATGATCAGCCACGTGATCAGTGCATGATCAGTCACGTGATCAGTGCATGATCAGCCACGTGATCAGTGCATGATCAGTCACGTGATCAGTCATGATCAGTCACGTGATCAGTGCATGATCATTACGTGATCAGTGCATGATCAGTCACGTGATCAGTATATGGTAGCTACGTGATCATTCCATGACAGCCACGTGATCAGTGCATGATAGCCACGTGATCAGTGCATGATCAGTCACGTGATCAGTGTATGATCAGCCACGTGATCAGTGCATGAGTGCCACGTGATCAGTGCATGATAGTCACGTGATCAGTGTGTGATCAGCCACGTGATCAGTGCATGATCAGCCACGTGATCAGTGCATGATCAGCCACGTGATCAGTGCATGATCAGTCACGTGATCAGTGCATGATCAGCCACGTGATCAGTGCATGACAGTCACGTGATCAGTGTATGATCAGCCACGTGATCAGTGCATGCTCAGTCACGTGATCAGGGCCTGCTGAGCTGCGTGATTACTGTCTGCTCATCTGCTTGACAATTGCCAGCTGAGCTGCACGATTCCTGCCTGTCATCTGCTTGACAATTGCCAGCTGTGCTGCGTAATTCCTGCCTGCTCAGCTGCTTGATTATTGCCAGCTGAGCAGCATGATTCCTCACAGCTGAGTTCCATGATTATTGCCTGCTGACTGTTTGATTCGTGCCTACTCAGCTCTTTGTTTATTGCCTCCAGAGGCACATGATCAGTGTATGATAGCAAACATGATCAGCGCATGATCAGTCACATGATCAGCGCCATTAAGTCACGTGATCACTACATGATAGTCATGTGATCAGTCCATGCTCAGTCACGGTATCAGTGCATGATCAGCCACGTGATCAGTGCATGATCAGCCACATGATCAGTGCATGATCAACGTGATCAGTGCATGATCAGCACGTGATCAGTGCATGATAGCCACGTGATCAGTGCATGATCAGTCACGTGATCAGTGCATGATCAGCCACGTGATCAGTGCATGATCAGCCACGTGATCAGTGCATGATAGCCACGTGATCAGTGCATGATCAGTCACGTGATCAGTGCATGATCAGTCACGTGATAGTGTGTGATCAGCCACGTGATCAGTGCATGATCAGCACGTGATCAGTGCATGATCAGTCACGTGATAGTGTGCATGATCAGCCACGTGATCAGTGCATGATCAGCCACGTGATCAGTGCATGATAGCCACGTGATCAGTGCATGATCAGTCACATGATCAGTGCATGATCAGCCACGTGATCAGTGCATGATCAGTCACGTGATCAGTGCATGATCAGTCACGTGATCAGTGCATGATCAGGCACGTGATCAGTGCATGAGCCACGTGATCAGTGCATGATAGCCACGTGATCAGTGCATGATCAGTCACGTGATCAGTGCATGATCAGTCACGTGATCAGTGCATGATCAGCCACGTGATCAGTGCATGATCAATCACGTGATCAGTGCATGATCAGTCACGTGATCAGTGCATGGTAGCTGCGTGATCAGTGCATGATCAGCCACGTGATCAGTGCATGATAGCCACGTGATCAGTGCATGATCAGTCACGTGATCAGTGCATGATCAGTCACGTGATCAGTGCATGATCAGCCACGTGATCAGTGCATGATCAGTCACGTGATCAGTGCATGATAGCTGCGTGATCAGTGCATGATCAGCCACGTGATCAGTGCATGATCAGTCACGTGATCAGTGCATGATCAGCCACGTGATCAGTGCATGATAGCCACGTGATCAGTGCATGATAGCCACGTGATCAGTGCATGATCAGTCACGTGATCAGTGCATGATCAGTCACGTGATCAGTGCATGATAGCCACGTGATCAGTGCATGATCAGCCACGTGATCAGTGCATGATAGCCACGTGATCAGTGCATGATAGCCACGTGATCAGTGCATGATCAGTCATGTGATAGTGCATGATCAGCCACGTGATCAGTGCATGATATCCACGTGATCAGTGCATGATAGCCACGTGATCAGTGCATGAGAGCCACGTGATCAGTGCATGATCAGTCACGTGATCATGTGTGATCAGCCACGTGATCAGTGCATGATCAGCCACGTGATCAGTGCATGATCAGTCACGTGATCAGTGCATGGTTGCTACGTGATCAGTGCATGATCAGCCACGTGATCAGTGCATGATAGCCACGTGATCAGTGCATGATCAGTCACGTGATCAGTGCATGATCAGTCACGTGATCAGTGCATGATCATTACGTGATCAGTGCATGATCAGTCACGTGACCAGTATATGGTAGCTACGTGATCATTCCATGACGAGCACGTGATCAGTGCATGATAGCCACGTGATCAGTGCATGATCAGTTACGTGATCAGTGTATGATCAGCCACGTGATCAGTGCATGAGTGCCACGTGATCAGTGCATGATAGTCACGTGACAGTGTGTGATCAGCCACGTGATCAGTGCATGATCAGCCACGTGATCAGTGCATGATAGCCAGTGATCAGTGCATGATCAGCCACGTGATCAGTGCATGATCAGCCACGTGATCAGTGCATGATAGCCACGTGATCAGTGCATGATCAGTCACGTGATCAGTGCATGATCAGCCACGTGATCAGTGCATGATCAGTCACGTGATCAGTGCATGATCAGCCACGTGATCAGTGCATGATCAGTCACGTGATCAGTGCATGATCAGTCACTGATCAGTGCATGATCATTCACGTGATCAGTGCATGATCAGTCACGTGACCAGTATATGGTAGCTACGTGATCATTGCATGATCAGCCACGTGATCAGTGCATGATAGCCACGTGATCAGTGCATGATCAGTCACGTGATCAGTGCATGATCAGCCACGTGATCAGTGCATGAGTGCCACGTGATCAGTGCATGATAGTCACGTGATCAGTGCATGATCAGCCACGTGATCAGTGCATGATCAGCCACGTGATCAGTGCATGATAGCCACGTGATCAGTGCATGATCAGTCACGTGATCAGTGCATGATAGCCACGTGATCATTGCATGACAGCCACGTGATCAGTGCATGATAGCCACGTGATCAGTGCATGATCAGTCACGTGATCAGTGCATGATCAGCCACGTGATCAGTGCATGAGTGCCACGTGATCAGTGCATGATAGTCACGTGATCAGTGCATGATCAGCCACGTGATCAGTGCATGATCAGCCACGTGATCAGTGCATGATCAGTCACGTGATCAGTGCATGATCAGTCACGTGATCAGTGCATGATAGCCACGTGATCAGTGCATGATCAGCCACGTGATCAGTGCATGATAGCCACGTGATCAGTGCATGATCAGCCACGTGATCAGTGCATGATCAGTCACGTGATCAGTGCATGATCAGTCACGTGATCAGTGCATGATCAGCCACGTGATCAGTGCATGTCAGTCATGTATCAGTGCATGATAGCCCGTGATCAGTGCATGATCAGTCACGTGATCAGTGCATGATCAGCCACGTGATCAGTGCATGATAGCCACGTGATCAGTGCATGATCAGTCACGTGATCAGTGCATGATCAGTCACGTGATCAGTGCATGATCAGCCACGTGATCAGTGCATGATCAGCCACGTGATCAGTGCATGATCAGCCACGTGATCAGTGCATGATAGCCACGTGATCAGTGCATGATCAGTCACGTGATCAGTGCATGATCAGCCACGTGATCAGTGCATGATCAGTCACGTGATCAGTGCATGATCAGCCACGTGATCAGTGCATGATCAGCACGTGATCAGTGCATGTCAGCCACGTGATCAGTGCATGATAGCCACGTGATCAGTGCATGATCAGTCACGTGATCAGTGCATGATCAGTCACGTGATAGTGTATGATCAGCCACGTGAACAGTGCATGCTCAGTCACGTGATCAGGGCCTGCTGAGCTGCGTGATTACTGTCTGCTCATCTGCTTGACAATTGCCAGCTGAGCTGCACGATTCCTGCCTGTCATCTGCTTGACAATTGCCAGCTGTGCTGCGTAATTCCTGCCTGCTCAGCTGCTTGATTATTGCCAGCTGAGCAGCATGATTTCTCACAGCTGAGTTCCATGATTATAGCCTGCTGACTGATTCCTGCCTACTCAGCTCTTTGTTCATTGCCTCCAGAGGCACATGATCAGTGTATGACACCAAACATGATCAGCACATGATCAGTCACATGATCAATGCATGATAAGCCACGTGATCAGTGCATGATCAGTCATGTGATCAGTGCATGATCAGTCACGTGATCAGTACATGGTACCACGTGATCAGTGCATGATCAGCCACGTGATCAGTGCATGATAGCCACGTGATCAGTGCATGATCAGTCACGTGATCAGTGCATGATCAGTCACGTGATCAGTGCATGATCAGTAGCACGTGATCAGTGCATGATCAGCCACGTGATCAGTGCATGATCAGCCACGTGATCAGTGCATGATCAGTCACGTGATCAGTGCATGATAGCCACGTGATCAGTGCATGCGCAGTCACGTGATCAGTGCATGATAGCCACGTGATCAGTGCGTGCACAGTCCCATGATCAGTGCATGTCAGTCACTGATCATTGCCTGATAAACACGTGATCAGTGCATGATGAGCCATGTGATCAGTGCATGATCAGCCACGTGATCAGTGCATGCGCAGTCACGTGATCAGTGCATGATAGCCACGTGATCAGTGCATGATCAGTCACGTGATCTGTACTTGATCAGCCACGTGATCAGTGCCTGCAGAGTCACGTGATCAGGGCCTGCTGAGCTGCGTGATTCCTGCCGGCTCATCTGCATGACAATTGCCAGCTGAGCTGCGTGATTCCTGTCGGCTCATCTGCTTGACAATTGCCAGCTGAGCTGCGTGATTCCTGCCTGGTCACGTGCTTGATTATTGCCAGTTGAGCAGCATGATTCGTCACTGCTGAGCTCCATGCTTATTGCCTGCTGATTGCGTGGTTCGTGTCTGCTCAGCTCTTTGAGTATTGCCTCCTGAGGTCCCTGTTCGGTCGCCACCTGCAGGGGACCAGCCCCAACTGATCCAGGGTATTCGAAGGAGAGATGGCCTAGGCGACTATTTATATGCTAATCAGAGATGTCAAGAATAATAGTATGAGGAGAGCTCAGTAGGAAAATTCGGTGGAGAAAAGAGACTGAGTAGCTTGGTTTACGCGGAAGACCAATCAAACTTCAAGACAAGAAGTTTGCACCACTTACGTAGGCCGCAGGCGCCCTCTCGAATAGCGAAAGGTGCCTCACCCTAGACACCTTCTCGAGTGGGTCTTAGCAGCCCAGGCATAATTAGTAAGCGTGGTGGGTTCCGCGCTCCAGATGGAGACTCAGCTGGAAGTTAAAGGGAAGAATGACAAGGAACTTTATGAATTGGAGCTGTAAGTTAACTCTTTGACAGAGAGAGCGAGATGGTGGTGGGGGACAGCCCCCAGTGAAATCAGAGGTGAGAGCACAAAGCAATACAGTAGGCAGACTCCGGTTTTTCTGGGGGAGATGCTCGAGAATATCCGGGTGGACTCCTGAGGCTCGATCCCGCATTTGCGTATGCCGAGCCTCCTTCCTCATGACCTTTGTCCAGAGTGGAATGCCTCCCGGCTCCCGGCACATGATCAGTGCATGCTCAGTCACATATCAGTGCCTGCTCAGCCACGTGATCACTGACGGCACAGTCACGTGATCAGCGCCTCTCAGTCACGTGATCACCGTATGATAAACACGTGATCAGTGAACGACCAGCCACGTGATCACTGCATGCGCAGTCAGGTGGTCAGTTCCTGATCAGCCACCTGATCAGTGCGTGCACAGTCCCTGATCAGCGCCTGTCAGTCACTGATCACTGCCTGATAAACACGTGATCAGTGCCCGAACAGCCACGTGATCAGTGCATGCGCAGTCACGTGATCAGTGCATGATAGCCACGTGATCAGTGCATGACAGTCACGTGATCAGTGCATGATAGCCACGTGATCAGTGCGTGACAGTCCCATGATCAGTGCATGTCAGCCACTGATCATGCCTGATAAACACGTGATCAGTGCATGATGAGCCATGTGATCAGTGCATGATCAGCCACGTCATCAGTGCATGCGCAGTCACGTGATCAGTGCATGATAGCCACGTGATCAGTGCATGCTCAGTCACGTGATCTGTACTTGATCAGCCACGTGATCAGTGCCTGCAGAGTCACGTGATCAGGGCCTGCTGAGCTGCGTGATTCCTGCCGGCTCATCTGCATGACAATTGCCAGCTGAGCTGCGTGATTCCTGTCGGCTCATCTGCTTGACAATTGCCAGCTGAGCTGCGTGATTCCTGCCTGGTCACGTGCTTGATTATTGCCAGTTGAGCAGCATGATTCGTCACTGCTGAGCTCCATGCTTATTGCCTGCTTATTGCGTGGTTCGTGTCTGCTCAGCTCTTTGAGTATTGCCTCCTGAGGTCCCTGTTCGGTCGCCACCTGCCGGGGACCAGCCCCAACTGATCCAGGGTATTCGAAGGAGAGATGGCCTAGGCGACTATTTATATGCTAATCAGAGATGTCAAGAATAATAGTATGAGGAGAGCTCAGTAGGAAAATTCGGTGGAGAAAAGAGACTGAGTAGCTTGGTTTACGCGGAAGACCAATCAAACTTCAAGACAAGAAGTTTGCACCACTTACGTAGGCCGCAGGCGCCCTCTCGAATAGCGAAAGGTGCCTCACCCTAGACACCTTCTTGAGTGGGTCTTAGCAGCCCAGGCATAATTAGTAAGCGTGGTGGGTTCCGCGCTCCAGATGGAGACTCAGCTGGAAGTTAAAGGGAAAAATGACAAGGAACTTTATGAATTGGAGCTGTAAGTTAACTCTTTGACAGAGAGAGCGAGATGGTGGTGGGGGACAGCCCCCAGTGAAATCAGAGGTGCGAGCACAAAGCAATACAGTAGGCAGACTCTGGTTTTTTGGGGGAGATGCTCGAGAATATCCGGGTGGACTCCTGAGGCTCGATCCCGCATTTGCGTATGCCGAGCCTCCTTCCTCATGACCTTTGTCCAGAGTGGAATGCCTCCCCGGCTCCCGGCACATGATCAGTGCATGCTCAGTCACGTGATCAGTGCCTCTCAGTCACGTGATCACCGTATGATAAACACGTGATCAGTGAACGACCAGCCACGTGATCACTGCATGCGCGTCAGGTGGTCAGTTCCTGATCAGCCACCTGATCAGTGCGTGCACAGTCCCCTGATCAGCGCCTGTCAGTCACTGATCACTGCCTGATAAACACGTGATCAGTGCCCGAACAGCCACTTCATCAGTGCATGCGCAGTCACGTGATCAGTGCATGATAGCCACGTGATCAGTGCGTGCACAGTCCCATGATCAGCGCCTGTCAGTCACTGATCATTGCCTGATAAACACGTGATCAGTGCATGATGAGCCATGTGATCAGTGCATGATCAGCCACGTCATCAGTGCATGCGCAGTCACGTCATCAGTGCATGATAGCCACGTGATCAGTGCATGCTCAGTCACGTGATCTGGACTTGATCAGCCACGTGATCAGTGCCTGCAGAGTCACGTGATCAGGGCCTGCTGAGCTGCGTGATTCCTGCCGGCTCATCTGCATGACAATTGCCAGCTGAGCTGCGTGATTCCTGTCGGCTCATCTGCTTGACAATTGCCAGCTGAGCTGCGTGATTCCTGCCTGGTCACGTGCTTGATTATTGCCAGTTGAGCAGCATGATTCGTCACTGCTGAGCTCCATGCTTATTGCCTGCTGATTGCGTGGTTCGTGTCTGCTCAGCTCTTTGAGTATTGCCTCCTGAGGTCCCTGTTCGGTCGCCACCTGCCGGGGACCAGCCCCAACTGATCCAGGGTATTCGAAGGAGAGATGGCCTAGGCGACTATTTATATGCTAATCAGAGATGTCAAGAATAATAGTATGAGGAGAGCTCAGTAGGAAAATTCGGTGGAGAAAAGAGACTGAGTAGCTTGGTTTACGCGGAAGACCAATCAAACTTCAAGACAAGAAGTTTGCACCACTTACGTAGGCCGCAGGCGCCCTCTCGAATAGCGAAAGGTGCCTCACCCTAGACACCTTCTCGAGTGGGTCTTAGCAGCCCAGGCATAATTAGTAAGCGTGGTGGGTTCCGCGCTCCAGATGGAGACTCAGCTGGAAGTTAAAGGGAAGAATGACAAGGAACTTTATGAATTGGAGCTGTAAGTTAACTCTTTGACAGAGAGAGCGAGATGGTGGTGGGGGACAGCCCCCAGTGAAATCAGAGGTGAGAGCACAAAGCAATACAGTAGGCAGACTCCGGTTTTTTTGGGGGGAGATGCTCGAGAATATCCGGGTGGACTCCTGAGGCTCGATCCCGCATTTGCGTATGCCGAGCCTCCTTCCTCATGACCTTTGTCCAGAGTGGAATGCCTCCCCGGCTCCCGGCACATGATCAGTGCATGCTCAGTCACGATATCAGTGCCTGCTCAGCCACGTGATCACTGACGGCACAGTCACGTGATCAGCGCCTCTCAGTCACGTGATCACCGTATGATAAACACGTGATCAGTGAACGACCAGCCACGTGATCACTGCATGCGCGTCAGGTGGTCAGTTCCTGATCAGCCACCTGATCAGTGCGTGCACAGTCCCCTGATCAGCGCCTGTCAGTCACTGATCACTGCCTGATAAACACGTGATCAGTGCCCGAACAGCCACGTCATCAGTGCATGCGCAGTCACGTGATCAGTGCATGATAGCCACGTGATCAGTGCGTGCACAGTCCCATGATCAGCGCCTGTCAGTCACTGATCATTGCCTGATAAACACGTGATCAGTGCATGATGAGCCATGTGATCAGTGCCCGATCAGCCACGTCATCAGTGCATGCGCAGTCACGTCATCAGTGCATGATAGCCACGTGATCAGTGCATGCTCAGTCACGTGATCTGGACTTGATCAGCCACGTGATCAGTGCCTGCAGAGTCACGTGATCAGGGCCTGCTGAGCTGCGTGATTCCTGCCGGCTCATCTGCATGACAATTGCCAGCTGAGCTGCGTGATTCCTGTCGGCTCATCTGCTTGACAATTGCCAGCTGAGCTGCGTGATTCCTGCCTGGTCACGTGCTTGATTATTGCCAGTTGAGCAGCATGATTCGTCACTGCTGAGCTCCATGCTTATTGCCTGCTGATTGCGTGGTTCGTGTCTGCTCAGCTCTTTGAGTATTGCCTCCTGAGGTCCCTGTTCGGTCGCCACCTGCCGGGGACCAGCCCCAACTGATCCAGGGTATTCGAAGGAGAGATGGCCTAGGCGACTATTTATATGCTAATCAGAGATGTCAAGAATAATAGTATGAGGAGAGCTCAGTAGGAAAATTCGGTGGAGAAAAGAGACTGAGTAGCTTGGTTTACGCGGAAGACCAATCAAACTTCAAGACAAGAAGTTTGCACCACTTACGTAGGCCGCAGGCGCCCTCTCGAATAGCGAAAGGTGCCTCACCCTAGACACCTTCTCGAGTGGGTCTTAGCAGCCCAGGCATAATTAGTAAGCGTGGTGGGTTCCGCGCTCCAGATGGAGACTCAGCTGGAAGTTAAAGGGAAGAATGACAAGGAACTTTATGAATTGGAGCTGTAAGTTAACTCTTTGACAGAGAGAGCGAGATGGTGGTGGGGGACAGCCCCCAGTGAAATCAGAGGTGAGAGCACAAAGCAATACAGTAGGCAGACTCCGGTTTTTTTGGGGGGAGATGCTCGAGAATATCCGGGTGGACTCCTGAGGCTCGATCCCGCATTTGCGTATGCCGAGCCTCCTTCCTCATGACCTTTGTCCAGAGTGGAATGCCTCCCCGGCTCCCGGCACATGATCAGTGCATGCTCAGCCACGTGATCACTGACGGCACAGTCACGTGATCAGCGCCTCTCAGTCACGTGATCACCGTATGATAAACACGTGATCAGTGAACGACCAGCCACGTGATCACTGCATGCGCGGTCAGGTGGTCAGTTCCTGATCAGCCACCTGATCAGTGCGTGCACAGTCCCCTGATCAGCGCCTGTCAGTCACTGATCACTGCCTGATAAACACGTGATCAGTGCCCGAACAGCCACGTCATCAGTGCATGCGCAGTCACGTGATCAGTGCATGATAGCCACGTGATCAGTGCGTGCACAGTCCCATGATCAGCGCCTGTCAGTCACTGATCATTGCCTGATAAACACGTGATCAGTGCATGATGAGCCATGTGATCAGTGCCCGATCAGCCACGTCATCAGTGCATGCGCAGTCACGTCATCAGTGCATGATAGCCACGTGATCAGTGCATGCTCAGTCACGTGATCTGGACTTGATCAGCCACGTGATCAGTGCCTGCAGAGTCACGTGATCAGGGCCTGCTGAGCTGCGTGATTCCTGCCGGCTCATCTGCATGACAATTGCCAGCTGAGCTGCGTGATTCCTGTCGGCTCATCTGCTTGACAATTGCCAGCTGAGCTGCGTGATTCCTGCCTGGTCACGTGCTTGATTATTGCCAGTTGAGCAGCATGATTCGTCACTGCTGAGCTCCATGCTTATTGCCTGCTGATTGCGTGGTTCGTGTCTGCTCAGCTCTTTGAGTATTGCCTCCTGAGGTCCCTGTTCGGTCGCCACCTGCCGGGGACCAGCCCCAACTGATCCAGGGTATTCGAAGGAGAGATGGCCTAGGCGACTATTTATATGCTAATCAGAGATGTCAAGAATAATAGTATGAGGAGAGCTCAGTAGGAAAATTCGGTGGAGAAAAGAGACTGAGTAGCTTGGTTTACGCGGAAGACCAATCAAACTTCAAGACAAGAAGTTTGCACCACTTACGTAGGCCGCAGGCGCCCTCTCGAATAGCGAAAGGTGCCTCACCCTAGACACCTTCTCGAGTGGGTCTTAGCAGCCCAGGCATAATTAGTAAGCGTGGTGGGTTCCGCGCTCCAGATGGAGACTCAGCTGGAAGTTAAAGGGAAGAATGACAAGGAACTTTATGAATTGGAGCTGTAAGTTAACTCTTTGACAGAGAGAGCGAGATGGTGGTGGGGGACAGCCCCCAGTGAAATCAGAGGTGAGAGCACAAAGCAATACAGTAGGCAGACTCCGGTTTTTTTGGGGGAGATGCTCGAGAATATCCGGGTGGACTCCTGAGGCTCGATCCCGCATTTGCGTATGCCGAGCCTCCTTCCTCATGACCTTTGTCCAGAGTGGAATGCCTCCCCGGCTCCCGGCACATGATCAGTGCATGCTCAGTCACGATATCAGTGCCTGCTCAGCCACGTGATCACTGACGGCACAGTCACGTGATCAGCGCCTCTCAGTCACGTGATCACCGTATGATAAACACGTGATCAGTGAACGACCAGCCACGTGATCACTGCATGCGCGGTCAGGTGGTCAGTTCCTGATCAGCCACCTGATCAGTGCGTGCACAGTCCCCTGATCAGCGCCTGTCAGTCACTGATCACTGCCTGATAAACACGTGATCAGTGCCCGAACAGCCACGTCATCAGTGCATGCGCAGTCACGTGATCAGTGCATGATAGCCACGTGATCAGTGCGTGCACAGTCCCATGATCAGCGCCTGTCAGTCACTGATCATTGCCTGATAAACACGTGATCAGTGCATGATGAGCCATGTGATCAGTGCCCGATCAGCCACGTCATCAGTGCATGCGCAGTCACGTCATCAGTGCATGATAGCCACGTGATCAGTGCATGCTCAGTCACGTGATCTGGACTTGATCAGCCACGTGATCAGTGCCTGCAGAGTCACGTGATCAGGGCCTGCTGAGCTGCGTGATTCCTGCCGGCTCATCTGCATGACAATTGCCAGCTGAGCTGCGTGATTCCTGTCGGCTCATCTGCTTGACAATTGCCAGCTGAGCTGCGTGATTCCTGCCTGGTCACGTGCTTGATTATTGCCAGTTGAGCAGCATGATTCGTCACTGCTGAGCTCCATGCTTATTGCCTGCTGATTGCGTGGTTCGTGTCTGCTCAGCTCTTTGAGTATTGCCTCCTGAGGTCCCTGTTCGGTCGCCACCTGCCGGGGACCAGCCCCAACTGATCCAGGGTATTCGAAGGAGAGATGGCCTAGGCGACTATTTATATGCTAATCAGAGATGTCAAGAATAATAGTATGAGGAGAGCTCAGTAGGAAAATTCGGTGGAGAAAAGAGACTGAGTAGCTTGGTTTACGCGGAAGACCAATCAAACTTCAAGACAAGAAGTTTGCACCACTTACGTAGGCCGCAGGCGCCCTCTCGAATAGCGAAAGGTGCCTCACCCTAGACACCTTCTCGAGTGGGTCTTAGCAGCCCAGGCATAATTAGTAAGCGTGGTGGGTTCCGCGCTCCAGATGGAGACTCAGCTGGAAGTTAAAGGGAAGAATGACAAGGAACTTTATGAATTGGAGCTGTAAGTTAACTCTTTGACAGAGAGAGCGAGATGGTGGTGGGGGACAGCCCCCAGTGAAATCAGAGGTGAGAGCACAAAGCAATACAGTAGGCAGACTCCGGTTTTTTGGGGGGAGATGCTCGAGAATATCCGGGTGGACTCCTGAGGCTCGATCCCGCATTTGCGTATGCCGAGCCTCCTTCCTCATGACCTTTGTCCAGAGTGGAATGCCTCCCCGGCTCCCGGCACATGATCAGTGCATGCTCAGTCACGATATCAGTGCCTGCTCAGCCACGTGATCACTGACGGCACAGTCACGTGATCAGCGCCTCTCAGTCACGTGATCACCGTATGATAAACACGTGATCAGTGAACGACCAGCCACGTGATCACTGCATGCGCGGTCAGGTGGTCAGTTCCTGATCAGCCACCTGATCAGTGCGTGCACAGTCCCCTGATCAGCGCCTGTCAGTCACTGATCACTGCCTGATAAACACGTGATCAGTGCCCGAACAGCCACGTCATCAGTGCATGCGCAGTCACGTGATCAGTGCATGATAGCCACGTGATCAGTGCGTGCACAGTCCCATGATCAGCGCCTGTCAGTCACTGATCATTGCCTGATAAACACGTGATCAGTGCATGATGAGCCATGTGATCAGTGCCCGATCAGCCACGTCATCAGTGCATGCGCAGTCACGTCATCAGTGCATGATAGCCACGTGATCAGTGCATGCTCAGTCACGTGATCTGGACTTGATCAGCCACGTGATCAGTGCCTGCAGAGTCACGTGATCAGGGCCTGCTGAGCTGCGTGATTCCTGCCGGCTCATCTGCATGACAATTGCCAGCTGAGCTGCGTGATTCCTGTCGGCTCATCTGCTTGACAATTGCCAGCTGAGCTGCGTGATTCCTGCCTGGTCACGTGCTTGATTATTGCCAGTTGAGCAGCATGATTCGTCACTGCTGAGCTCCATGCTTATTGCCTGCTGATTGCGTGGTTCGTGTCTGCTCAGCTCTTTGAGTATTGCCTCCTGAGGTCCCTGTTCGGTCGCCACCTGCCGGGGACCAGCCCCAACTGATCCAGGGTATTCGAAGGAGAGATGGCCTAGGCGACTATTTATATGCTAATCAGAGATGTCAAGAATAATAGTATGAGGAGAGCTCAGTAGGAAAATTCGGTGGAGAAAAGAGACTGAGTAGCTTGGTTTACGCGGAAGACCAATCAAACTTCAAGACAAGAAGTTTGCACCACTTACGTAGGCCGCAGGCGCCCTCTCGAATAGCGAAAGGTGCCTCACCCTAGACACCTTCTCGAGTGGGTCTTAGCAGCCCAGGCATAATTAGTAAGCGTGGTGGGTTCCGCGCTCCAGATGGAGACTCAGCTGGAAGTTAAAGGGAAGAATGACAAGGAACTTTATGAATTGGAGCTGTAAGTTAACTCTTTGACAGAGAGAGCGAGATGGTGGTGGGGGACAGCCCCCAGTGAAATCAGAGGTGAGAGCACAAAGCAATACAGTAGGCAGACTCCGGTTTTTTTGGGGGGAGATGCTCGAGAATATCCGGGTGGACTCCTGAGGCTCGATCCCGCATTTGCGTATGCCGAGCCTCCTTCCTCATGACCTTTGTCCAGAGTGGAATGCCTCCCCGGCTCCCGGCACATGATCAGTGCATGCTCAGTCACGATATCAGTGCCTGCTCAGCCACGTGATCACTGACGGCACAGTCACGTGATCAGCGCCTCTCAGTCACGTGATCACCGTATGATAAACACGTGATCAGTGAACGACCAGCCACGTGATCACTGCATGCGCGGTCAGGTGGTCAGTTCCTGATCAGCCACCTGATCAGTGCGTGCACAGTCCCCTGATCAGCGCCTGTCAGTCACTGATCACTGCCTGATAAACACGTGATCAGTGCCCGAACAGCCACGTCATCAGTGCATGCGCAGTCACGTGATCAGTGCATGATAGCCACGTGATCAGTGCGTGCACAGTCCCATGATCAGCGCCTGTCAGTCACTGATCATTGCCTGATAAACACGTGATCAGTGCATGATGAGCCATGTGATCAGTGCCCGATCAGCCACGTCATCAGTGCATGCGCAGTCACGTCATCAGTGCATGATAGCCACGTGATCAGTGCATGCTCAGTCACGTGATCTGGACTTGATCAGCCACGTGATCAGTGCCTGCAGAGTCACGTGATCAGGGCCTGCTGAGCTGCGTGATTCCTGCCGGCTCATCTGCATGACAATTGCCAGCTGAGCTGCGTGATTCCTGTCGGCTCATCTGCTTGACAATTGCCAGCTGAGCTGCGTGATTCCTGCCTGGTCACGTGCTTGATTATTGCCAGTTGAGCAGCATGATTCGTCACTGCTGAGCTCCATGCTTATTGCCTGCTGATTGCGTGGTTCGTGTCTGCTCAGCTCTTTGAGTATTGCCTCCTGAGGTCCCTGTTCGGTCGCCACCTGCCGGGGACCAGCCCCAACTGATCCAGGGTATTCGAAGGAGAGATGGCCTAGGCGACTATTTATATGCTAATCAGAGATGTCAAGAATAATAGTATGAGGAGAGCTCAGTAGGAAAATTCGGTGGAGAAAAGAGACTGAGTAGCTTGGTTTACGCGGAAGACCAATCAAACTTCAAGACAAGAAGTTTGCACCACTTACGTAGGCCGCAGGCGCCCTCTCGAATAGCGAAAGGTGCCTCACCCTAGACACCTTCTCGAGTGGGTCTTAGCAGCCCAGGCATAATTAGTAAGCGTGGTGGGTTCCGCGCTCCAGATGGAGACTCAGCTGGAAGTTAAAGGGAAGAATGACAAGGAACTTTATGAATTGGAGCTGTAAGTTAACTCTTTGACAGAGAGAGCGAGATGGTGGTGGGGGACAGCCCCCAGTGAAATCAGAGGTGAGAGCACAAAGCAATACAGTAGGCAGACTCCGGTTTTTTTGGGGGGAGATGCTCGAGAATATCCGGGTGGACTCCTGAGGCTCGATCCCGCATTTGCGTATGCCGAGCCTCCTTCCTCATGACCTTTGTCCAGAGTGGAATGCCTCCCCGGCTCCCGGCACATGATCAGTGCATGCTCAGTCACGATATCAGTGCCTGCTCAGCCACGTGATCACTGACGGCACAGTCACGTGATCAGCGCCTCTCAGTCACGTGATCACCGTATGATAAACACGTGATCAGTGAACGACCAGCCACGTGATCACTGCATGCGCGGTCAGGTGGTCAGTTCCTGATCAGCCACCTGATCAGTGCGTGCACAGTCCCCTGATCAGCGCCTGTCAGTCACTGATCACTGCCTGATAAACACGTGATCAGTGCCCGAACAGCCACGTCATCAGTGCATGCGCAGTCACGTGATCAGTGCATGATAGCCACGTGATCAGTGCGTGCACAGTCCCATGATCAGCGCCTGTCAGTCACTGATCATTGCCTGATAAACACGTGATCAGTGCATGATGAGCCATGTGATCAGTGCCCGATCAGCCACGTCATCAGTGCATGCGCAGTCACGTCATCAGTGCATGATAGCCACGTGATCAGTGCATGCTCAGTCACGTGATCTGGACTTGATCAGCCACGTGATCAGTGCCTGCAGAGTCACGTGATCAGGGCCTGCTGAGCTGCGTGATTCCTGCCGGCTCATCTGCATGACAATTGCCAGCTGAGCTGCGTGATTCCTGTCGGCTCATCTGCTTGACAATTGCCAGCTGAGCTGCGTGATTCCTGCCTGGTCACGTGCTTGATTATTGCCAGTTGAGCAGCATGATTCGTCACTGCTGAGCTCCATGCTTATTGCCTGCTGATTGCGTGGTTCGTGTCTGCTCAGCTCTTTGAGTATTGCCTCCTGAGGTCCCTGTTCGGTCGCCACCTGCCGGGGACCAGCCCCAACTGATCCAGGGTATTCGAAGGAGAGATGGCCTAGGCGACTATTTATATGCTAATCAGAGATGTCAAGAATAATAGTATGAGGAGAGCTCAGTAGGAAAATTCGGTGGAGAAAAGAGACTGAGTAGCTTGGTTTACGCGGAAGACCAATCAAACTTCAAGACAAGAAGTTTGCACCACTTACGTAGGCCGCAGGCGCCCTCTCGAATAGCGAAAGGTGCCTCACCCTAGACACCTTCTCGAGTGGGTCTTAGCAGCCCAGGCATAATTAGTAAGCGTGGTGGGTTCCGCGCTCCAGATGGAGACTCAGCTGGAAGTTAAAGGGAAGAATGACAAGGAACTTTATGAATTGGAGCTGTAAGTTAACTCTTTGACAGAGAGAGCGAGATGGTGGTGGGGGACAGCCCCCAGTGAAATCAGAGGTGAGAGCACAAAGCAATACAGTAGGCAGACTCCGGTTTTTTTGGGGGGAGATGCTCGAGAATATCCGGGTGGACTCCTGAGGCTCGATCCCGCATTTGCGTATGCCGAGCCTCCTTCCTCATGACCTTTGTCCAGAGTGGAATGCCTCCCCGGCTCCCGGCACATGATCAGTGCATGCTCAGTCACGATATCAGTGCCTGCTCAGCCACGTGATCACTGACGGCACAGTCACGTGATCAGCGCCTCTCAGTCACGTGATCACCGTATGATAAACACGTGATCAGTGAACGACCAGCCACGTGATCACTGCATGCGCGGTCAGGTGGTCAGTTCCTGATCAGCCACCTGATCAGTGCGTGCACAGTCCCCTGATCAGCGCCTGTCAGTCACTGATCACTGCCTGATAAACACGTGATCAGTGCCCGAACAGCCACGTCATCAGTGCATGCGCAGTCACGTGATCAGTGCATGATAGCCACGTGATCAGTGCGTGCACAGTCCCATGATCAGCGCCTGTCAGTCACTGATCATTGCCTGATAAACACGTGATCAGTGCATGATGAGCCATGTGATCAGTGCCCGATCAGCCACGTCATCAGTGCATGCGCAGTCACGTCATCAGTGCATGATAGCCACGTGATCAGTGCATGCTCAGTCACGTGATCTGGACTTGATCAGCCACGTGATCAGTGCCTGCAGAGTCACGTGATCAGGGCCTGCTGAGCTGCGTGATTCCTGCCGGCTCATCTGCATGACAATTGCCAGCTGAGCTGCGTGATTCCTGTCGGCTCATCTGCTTGACAATTGCCAGCTGAGCTGCGTGATTCCTGCCTGGTCACGTGCTTGATTATTGCCAGTTGAGCAGCATGATTCGTCACTGCTGAGCTCCATGCTTATTGCCTGCTGATTGCGTGGTTCGTGTCTGCTCAGCTCTTTGAGTATTGCCTCCTGAGGTCCCTGTTCGGTCGCCACCTGCCGGGGACCAGCCCCAACTGATCCAGGGTATTCGAAGGAGAGATGGCCTAGGCGACTATTTATATGCTAATCAGAGATGTCAAGAATAATAGTATGAGGAGAGCTCAGTAGGAAAATTCGGTGGAGAAAAGAGACTGAGTAGCTTGGTTTACGCGGAAGACCAATCAAACTTCAAGACAAGAAGTTTGCACCACTTACGTAGGCCGCAGGCGCCCTCTCGAATAGCGAAAGGTGCCTCACCCTAGACACCTTCTCGAGTGGGTCTTAGCAGCCCAGGCATAATTAGTAAGCGTGGTGGGTTCCGCGCTCCAGATGGAGACTCAGCTGGAAGTTAAAGGGAAGAATGACAAGGAACTTTATGAATTGGAGCTGTAAGTTAACTCTTTGACAGAGAGAGCGAGATGGTGGTGGGGGACAGCCCCCAGTGAAATCAGAGGTGAGAGCACAAAGCAATACAGTAGGCAGACTCCGGTTTTTTTGGGGGGAGATGCTCGAGAATATCCGGGTGGACTCCTGAGGCTCGATCCCGCATTTGCGTATGCCGAGCCTCCTTCCTCATGACCTTTGTCCAGAGTGGAATGCCTCCCCGGCTCCCGGCACATGATCAGTGCATGCTCAGTCACGATATCAGTGCCTGCTCAGCCACGTGATCACTGACGGCACAGTCACGTGATCAGCGCCTCTCAGTCACGTGATCACCGTATGATAAACACGTGATCAGTGAACGACCAGCCACGTGATCACTGCATGCGCAGTCAGGTGGTCAGTTCCTGATCAGCCACCTGATCAGTGCGTGCACAGTCCCCTGATCAGCGCCTGTCAGTCACTGATCACTGCCTGATAAACACGTGATCAGTGCCCGAACAGCCACGTCATCAGTGCATGCGCAGTCACGTGATCAGTGCATGATAGCCACGTGATCAGTGCGTGCACAGTCCCATGATCAGCGCCTGTCAGTCACTGATCATTGCCTGATAAACACGTGATCAGTGCATGATGAGCCATGTGATCAGTGCCTGATCAGCCACGTCATCAGTGCATGCGCAGTCACGTCATCAGTGCATGATAGCCACGTGATCAGTGCATGCTCAGTCACGTGATCAGGACTTGATCAGCCACGTGATCAGTGCCTGCAGAGTCACGTGATCAGGGCCTGCTGAGCTGCGTGATTCCTGCCGGCTCATCTGCATGACAATTGCCAGCTGAGCTGCGTGATTCCTGTCGGCTCATCTGCTTGACAATTGCCAGCTGAGCTGCGTGATTCCTGCCTGGTCACGTGCTTGATTATTGCCAGTTGAGCAGCATGATTCGTCACTGCTGAGCTCCATGCTTATTGCCTGCTGATTGCGTGGTTCGTGTCTGCTCAGCTCTTTGAGTATTGCCTCCTGAGGTCCCTGTTCGGTCGCCAACTGCCGGGGACCAGCCCCAACTGATCCAGGGTATTCGAAGGAGAGATGGCCTAGGCGACTATTTATATGCTAATCAGAGATGTCAAGAATAATAGTATGAGGAGAGCTCAGTAGGAAAATTCGGTGGAGAAAAAAGACTGAGTAGCTTGGTTTACGCGGAAGACCAGCCAGGTGAGAAGTGCATGATAGCCACCTGATGTGTGCATGATCAGTTACGTGAGCAGAATATGATCAGCCACGTGATCAGTGCATGATCAGTACGTGATCAGTGCATGATCACTCCCGGGACCAGTACATCGGAGCTACGTGATCATTGCATGATCAGCCACGTGATCAGTGCATGATCAGCCACGTGATCAGTGCATGATCAGTTACGTGAGCAGTGTATGATCAGCCACGTGATCAGTGCATGGTCAGACACGTGAACAGTGTATGATCAGCCACGTGATCAGTGCATGATATCCAAGTGATCAGTGCATGATCAATCACGTGATCAGTGTATGATCAGCCACGTGAACAGTACATGCTCAGTCACGTGTTCAGGGCCTGCTGAGCTGCGTGATTCCTGTCTGCTCATCTGCTTGACAATTGCCAGCTGAGCTGCATGATTCCTGCCTGTCATCTGCTTGACAATTGCCAGCTGTGCTGTGTAATTCCTGCCTGCTGAGCTGCTTGATTATTGCCAGCTGAGCAGCATGATTCCTCACAGCTGAGTTCCATGATTATTGCCTGCTGACTGTTTGATTCATGCCTACTCAGCTCTTTGTTTATTGCCTCCAGAGGCACATGATCAGTGTATGATAGCAAACATGATCAGTGCATGATCAGTCACATGATCAGCGCCATTAAGTCACGTGATCACTGCATGATAGTCATGTGATCAGTCCATGCTCAGTCACGGTATCAGTGCATGATCAGCCACGTGATCAGTGCATGATAGCCACGTGATCAGTGCATGATAGCCACGTGATCAGTGCATGATCAGCCACGTGATCAGTGCATGATAGCCACGTGATCAGTGCATGATCAGTCACGTGATCAGTGCATGATCAGGCACGTGATCAGTGCATGATCAGCCACGTGATCAGTGCATGATAGCCACGTGATCAGTGCATGATCAGTCACGTGATCGTGCATGATCAGTCACGTGACCAGTACATGGTAGCTACGTGATCATTGCATGATCAGCCACGTGAGCAGTGCATGATAGCCACGTGATCAGTGCATGATCAGTCACGTGATCAGTGCATGATCAGTCATGTGATCAGTGCATGATCAGGCACGTGATCAGTGCATGATCAGCCACGTGATCAGTGCATGATAGCCACGTGATCAGTGCATGATCAGTCACGTGATCAGTGCATGATCAGTCACGTGATCAGTGCATGATCAGCCACGTGATCAGTGCATGATCAATTACGTGATCAGTGCATGATCAGTCACGTGACCAGTGCATGATAGCTGCGTGATCAGTGCATGATAGCCACGTGATCAGTGCATGATAGCCACGTGATCAGTGCATGATCAGTTACGTGATCAGTGCATGATCAGCCACGTGATCAGTGCATGGTCAGACACGTGAACAGTGTATGATCAGCCACGTGATCAGTGCATGATATCCAAGTGATCAGTGCATGATCAATCACGTGATCAGTGTATGATCAGCCACGTGAACAGTGCATGCTCAGTCACGTGATCAGGGCCTGCTGAGCTGCGTGATTACTGTCTGCTCATCTGCTTGACAATTGCCAGCTGAGCTGCATGATTCCTGCCTGTCATCTGCTTGACAATTGCCAGCTGTGCTGCGTAATTCCTGCCTGCTCAGCTGCTTGATTATTGCCAGCTGAGCAGCATGATTCCTCACAGCTGAGTTCCATGATTATTGCCTGCTGACTGTTTGATTCGTGCCTACTCAGCTCTTTGTTTATTGCCTCCAGAGGCACATGATCAGTGTATGATAGCAAACATGATCAGTGCATGATCAGTCACATGATCAGCGCCATTAAGTCACGTGATCACTACATGATAGTCATGTGATCAGTCCATGCTCAGTCACGGTATCAGTGCATGATCAGCCACGTGATCAGTGCATGATCAGCCACGTGATCAGTGCATGATCAGCCACGTGATCAGTGCATGATCAGCCACGTGATCAGTGCATGATAGCCACGTGATCAGTGCATGATCAGTCACGTGATCAGTGCATGATCAGCCACGTGATCAGTGCATGACAGTCACGTGATCAGTATGATCAGCCACGTGATCAGTGCATGATAGCCACGTGATCAGTGCATGATCAGTCACGTGATCAGTGCATGATCAGTCACGTGATCAGTGCATGATCAGCCACGTGATCAGTGCATGATCAGCCACGTGATCAGTGCATGATCAGCCACGTGATCAGTGCATGATCAGTCACGTGATCAGTGCATGATCAGCCACGTGATCAGTGCATGATCAGTCACGTGATCAGTGCATGATCAGCCACGTGATCAGTGCATGATCAGCCACGTGATCAGTGCATGATGAGCCACGTGATCAGTGCATGATCAATTACGTGATCAGTGCATGATCAGTCACGTGACCAGTACATGGTTGCTACGTGATCATTGCATGATCAGCCACGTGATCAGTGCATGATAGCCACGTGATCAGTGCATGATCAGTCACGTGATCAGTGCATGATCAGTCACGTGATCAGTGCATGATCATTTACGTGATCAGTGCATGATCAGTCACGTGACCAGTATATGGTACCTACGTGATCATTGCATGATCAGCCACGTGATCAGTGCATGATAGCCACGTGATCAGTGCATGATCAGTTACGTGATCAGTGTATGATCAGCCACGTGATCAGTGCATGAGTGCCACGTGATCAGTGCATGATCAGTCACGTGACAGGTGTGTGATCAGCCACGTGATCAGTGCATGATCAGCCACGTGATCAGTGCATGATAGCCACGTGATCAGTGCATGATCAGTTACGTGATCAGTGTATGATCAGCCACGTGATCAGTGCATGATTTCCACGTGATCAGTGCATGATCAGTCACGTGATCAGTGCATGATCAGCCACGTGATCAGTGCATGATCAGTCACGTGATCAGTGCATGATCAATTACGTGATCAGTGCATGATCAGTCACGTGACCAGTACATGGTTGCTACGTGATCATTGCATGATCAGCCACGTGATCAGTGCATGATAGCCACGTGATCAGTGCATGATCAGTCACGTGATCAGTGCATGATCAGTCACAGATCAGTGCATGATCATTCACGTGATCAGTGCATGATCAGTCACGTGATCAGTATATGGTAGCTACGTGATCAGTGCATGATCAGCCACGTGATCAGTGCATGATAGCCACGTGATCAGTGCATGATCAGTCACGTGATCAGTGTATGATCAGCCACGTGATCAGTGCATGAGTGCCACGTGATCAGTGCATGATCAGTCACGTGATCAGTGCATGATCAGCCACGTGATCAGTGCATGATCAGCCACGTGATCAGTGCATGATAGCCACGTGATCAGTGCATGATCAGTCACGTGATCAGTGCATGATCAGTCACGTGATCAGTGCATGATAGCCACGTGATCAGTGCATGATCAGTCACGTGATCAGTGCATGATCAGTCACGTGATCAGTGCATGATCAGCCACGTGATCAGTGCATGATAGCCACGTGATCAGTGCATGATCAGCCACGTGATCAGTGCATGATCAGCCACGTGATCAGTGCATGATTGCCACGTGATCAGTGCATGATCAGTCACGTGATCAGTGCATGATCAGGCACGTGATCAGTGCATGATCAGCCACGTGATCAGTGCATGATAGCCACGTGATCAGTGCATGATCAGTCACGTGATCAGTGCATGATCAGTCACGTGACCAGTACATGGTAGCTACGTGATCATTGCATGATCAGCCACGTGATCAGTGCATGATAGCCACGTGATCAGTGCATGATCAGTCACGTGATCAGTGCATGATCAGTCACGTGATCAGTGCATGACAGGCACGTGATCAGTGCATGATCAGCCACGTGATCAGTGCATGATAGCCACGTGATCAGTGCATGATCAGTCACGTGATCAGTGCATGATCAGTCACGTGATCAGTGCATGATCAGCCACGTGATCAGTGCATGATCAATTACGTGATCAGTGCATGATCAGTCACGTGACCAGTGCATGGTAGCTGCGTGATCAGTGCATGATCAGCCACGTGATCAGTGCATGATAGCCACGTGATCAGTGCATGATCAGTCACGTGATCAGTGCATGATCAGCCACGTGATCAGTGCATGATCAGTCACGTGATCAGCATGATAGCTGCGTGATCAGTTCATGATCAGCCACGTGATCAGTGCATGATAGCCACGTGATCAGTGCATGATAGCCACGTGATCAGTGCATGATCAGTCACGTGATCAGTGTGTGATCAGCCACGTGATCAGTGCATGATCAGTCACGTGATCAGTGCATGATCAGTCACGTGATCAGTGCATGATCAGCCACGTGATCAGTGCATGATCAGTCACGTGATCAGTGCATGATAGCTGCGTGATCAGTGCATGATCAGCCACGTGATCAGTGCATGATAGCCACGTGATCAGTGCATGATCAGCCACGTGATCAGTGCATGATCAGTCACGTGATCAGTGCATGATAGCCACGTGATCAGTGCATGATCAGTCACGTGATCAGTGCATGATCAGTCACGTGATCAGTGCATGATCAGCCACGTGATCAGTGCATGATCAGTCACGTGATCAGTGCATGATCAATTACGTGATCAGTGCATGATCAGTCACGTGATCAGTGCATGATAGCTACGTGATCAGTGCATGATCAGCCACGTGATCAGTGCATGATAGCCACGTGATCAGTGCATGATCAGTCACGTGATCAGTGCATGATCAGTCACGTGATCAGTGCATGATCAGCCACGTGATCAGTGCATGATCAGTCACGTGATCAGTGCATGATCAGTCACGTGATCAGTGCATGATCAGTCACGTGATCAGTGCATGATCAGTCACGTGATCAGTGCATGATCAGCCACGTGATCAGTGCATGATCAGCCACGTGATCAGTGCATGATCAGTCACGTGATCAGTGCATGATCAGTCACGTGATCAGTGCATGATAGCTACGTGATCAGTGCATGATCAGCCACGTGATCAGTGCATGATAGCCACGTGATCAGTGCATGATCAGCCACGTGATCAGTGCATGATCAGTCACGTGATCAGTGCATGATCAGTCACGTGATCAGTGCATGATCAGCCACGTGATCAGTGCATGTCAGTCATGTGTCAGTGCATGATAGCCCGTGATCAGTGCATGATCAGTCACGTGATCAGTGCATGATCAGCCACGTGATCAGTGCATGATAGCCACGTGATCAGTGCATGATCAGTCACGTGATCAGTGCATGATCAGCCACGTGATCAGTGCATGATCAGTCACGTGATCAGCATGATAGCCACGTGATCAGTGCATGATCAGCCACGTGATCAGTGCATGATAGCCACGTGATCAGTGCATGATCAGTCACGTGATCAGTGCATGATCAGCCACGTGATACGTGTGTGATCAGCCACGTGATCAGTGCATGATGAGCCACGTGATCAGTGCAGGATCAATTACGTGATCAGTGCATGATCAGTCACGTGACCAGTACATGGTTGCTACGTGATCATTGCATGATCAGCCACGTGAGCAGTGCATGATAGCCACGTGATCAGTGCATGATCAGTCACGTGATCAGTACATGATCAGTCACGTGAACAGTGCATGATCATTTACGTGATCTGTGCATGATCAGTCACGTGACCAGTATATGGTAGCTACGTGATCATTCCATGATCAGCCACGTGAGCAGTGCATGATAGCCACGTGATGTGTGCATGATCAGTTACGTGAGCAGAGTATGATCAGCCACGTGATCAGTGCATGATCCACGTGATCAGTGCATGATCAGTCACGTGATCAGTGCATGATCAGCCACGTGATCAGTGCATGATCAGCCACGTGATCAGTGCATGATCAGCCACGTGATCAGTGCATGATCAGTTACGTGAGCAGTGTATGATCAGCCACGTGATCAGTGCATGGTCAGACACGTGAACAGTGTATGATCAGCCACGTGATCAGTGCATGATATCCAAGTGATCAGTGCATGATCAATCACGTGATCAGTGTATGATCAGCCACGTGAACAGTGCATGCTCAGTCACGTGATCAGGGCCTGCTGAGCTGCGTGATTACTGTCTGCTCATCTGCTTGACAATTGCCAGCTGAGCTGCACGATTCCTGCCTGTCATCTGCTTGACAATTGCCAGCTGTGCTGCGTAATTCCTGCCTGCTCAGCTGCTTGATTATTGCCAGCTGAGCAGCATGATTCCTCACAGCTGAGTTCCATGATTATTGCCTGCTGACTGTTTGATTCGTGCCTACTCAGCTCTTTGTTTATTGCCTCCAGAGGCACATGATCAGTGTATGATAGCAAACATGATCAGCGCATGATCAGTCACATGATCAGCGCCATTAAGTCACGTGATCACTACATGATAGTCATGTGATCAGTCCATGCTCAGTCACGGTATCAGTGCATGATCAGCCACGTGATCAGTGCATGATCGCCAAGTGATCAGTGCATGTTAGCCACGTGATCAGTGCATGATCAGCCAGGTGATCAGTGCATGATTGCTACGTGATCAGTGCATGATCAGTCACGTGATCAGTGCATGATCAGGCACGTGATCAGTGCATGATCAGCCACGTGATCAGTGCATGATAGCCACGTGATCAGTGCATGATCAGTCACGTGATCAGTGCATGATCAGTCACGTGACCAGTACATGGTAGCTACATGATCATTGCATGATCAGCCACGTGAGTAGTGCATGATAGCCACGTGATCAGTGCATGATCAGTCACGTGATCAGTGCATGATCAGTCACGTGATCAGTGCATGATCAGGCACGTGATCAGTGCATGATCAGCCACGTGATCAGTGCATGATAGCCACGTGATCAGTGCATGATCAGTCACGTGATCAGTGCATGATCAGTCACGTGATCAGTGCATGATCAGCCACGTGATCAGTGCATGATCAGCCACGTGATCAGTGCATGATCAGTCACGTGATCAGTGCATGATAGCTGCGTGATCAGTGCATGATCAGCCACGTGATCAGTGCATGATAGCCACGTGATCAGTGCATGATCAGTCACGTGATCAGTGCATGATCAGTCACGTGATCAGTGCATGATCAGCCACGTGATCAGTGCATGATCAGCCACGTGATCAGTGCATGATCAGCCACGTGATCAGTGCATGATCAGTCACGTGATCAGTGCATGATCAGCCACGTGATCAGTGCATGATCAGTCACGTGATCAGTGTGTGATCAGCCACGTGATCAGTGCATGATCAGCCACGTGATCAGTGCATGATCAGTCACGTGATCAGTGCATGATCAATTACGTGATCAGTGCATGATCAGTCACGTGACCAGTGCATGGTTGCTACGTGATCAGTGCATGATCAGCCACGTGATCAGTGCATGATAGCCACGTGATCAGTGCATGATCAGTCACGTGATCAGTGCATGATCAGTCACGTGATCAGTGCATGATCATTTACGTGATCAGTGCATGATCAGTCACGTGACCAGTATATGGTACCTACGTGATCATTGCATGATCAGCCACGTGAGCAGTGCATGATAGCCACGTGATCAGTGCATGATCAGTTACGTGAGCAGTGTATGATCAGCCACGTGATCAGTGCATGAGTGCCACGTGATCAGTGCATGATCAGTCACGTGACAGTGTGTGATCAGCCACGTGATCAGTGCATGATCAGCCACGTGATCAGTGCATGATAGCCACGTGATCAGTGCATGATCAGTTACGTGATCAGTGTATGATCAGCCACGTGAGCAGTGCATTATTTCCACGTGATCAGTGCATGATCAGTCACGTGATCAGTGCATGATCAGCCACGTGATCAGTGCATGATCAGTCACGTGATCAGTGCATGATCAATTACGTGATCAGTGCATGATCAGTCACGTGACCAGTACATGGATGCTACGTGATCATTGCATGATCAGCCACGTGAGCAGTGCATGATAGCCACGTGATCAGTGCATGATCAGTCACGTGATCAGTGCATGATCAGTCACGTGATCAGTGCATGATCATTTACGTGATCTGTGCATGATCAGTCACGTGACCAGTATATGGTAGCCACGTGATCATTGCATGATCAGCCACGTGATCAGTGCATGATAGCCACGTGATCAGTGCATGATCAGTCACGTGATCAGTGTATGATCAGCCACGTGATCAGTGCATGAGTGCCACGTGATCAGTGCATGATCAGTCACGTGACAGTGTGTGATCAGCCACGTGATCAGTGCATGATCAGCCACGTGATCAGTGCATGATAGCCACGTGATCAGTGCATGATCAGTTACGTGATCAGTGCATGATCAGCCACGTGATCAGTGCATGATCAGACACGTGATCAGTGCATGATCAGCCACGTGATCAGTGCATGATATCCACGTGATCAGTGCATGATCAGTCACGTGATCAGTGCATGATCAGTCACGTGATCAGTGCATGATCAGCCACGTGATCAGTGCATGATCAGTCACGTGATCAGTGCATGATGCTGTGATCAGTGCATGATCAGCCACGTGATCAGTGCATGATAGCCACGTGATCAGTGCATGATAGCCACGTGATCAGTGCATGATCAGTCACGTGATCAGTGCATGATCAGTCACGTGATCAGTGCATGGTAGCTACGTGATCAGTGCATGATCAGCCACGTGATCAGTGCATGATAGCCACGTGATCAGTGCATGATCAGTCACGTGATCAGTGCATGATCAGCTGCGTGATCAGTGCATGATCAGCCACGTGATCAGTGCATGATAGCCACGTGATCAGTGCATGATCAGTCACGTGATCAGTGCATGATCAGTCACGTGATCAGTGCATGATCAGCCACGTGATCAGTGCATGATCAGCCACGTGATCAGTGCATGATCAGTCACGTGATCAGTGCATGATCAGTCACGTGACCAGTACATGGTAGCTACGTGATCATTGCATGATCAGCCACGTGATCAGTGCATGATAGCCACGTGATCAGTGCATGATCAGTCACGTGATCAGTGCATGATCATCCACGTGATCAGTGCATGATCAGTCACGTGATCAGTGCATGATCAGCCACGTGATCAGTGCATGATAGCCACGTAATCAGTGCATGATAGCCAGTGATCAGTGCATGATCAGTCACGTGATCAGTGCATGATCAGCCACGTGATCAGTGCATGATAGCCACGTGATCAGTGCATGATCAGTCACGTGATCAGTACATGGTAGCCACGTGATCAGTGCATGATCAGCCACGTGATCAGTGCATGATAGCCACGTGATCAGTGCATGATCAGTCACGTGATCAGTGCATGATCAGCCACGTGATCAGTGCATGATAGCCACGTGATCAGTGCATGATCAGTCACGTGATCAGTAAATGATCACTCACGTGAACAGTGCATGATCATTTACGTGATCAGTGCATGATCAGTCACGTGACCAGTATATGGTACCTACGTGATCATTGCATGATCAGCCACGTGAGAAGTGCATGATAGCCACGTGATGTGTGCATGATCAGTTACGTGAGCAGAATATGATCAGCCACGTGATCAGTGCATGATCCACGTGATCAGTGCATGATCAGTCACGTGATCAGTGCATGATCAGCCACGTGATCAGTGCATGATCAGCCACGTGATCAGTGCATGATCAGCCACGTGATCAGTGCATGATCAGTTACGTGAGCAGTGTATGATCAGCCACGTGATCAGTGCATGGTCAGACAAGTGAACAGTGTATGATCAGCCACGTGATCAGTGCATGATATCCAAGTGATCAGTGCATGATCAATCACGTGATCAGTGTATGATCAGCCACGTGAACAGTGCATGCTCAGTCACGTGATCAGGGCCTGCTGAGCTGCGTGATTACTGTCTGCTCATCTGCTTGACAATTGCCAGCTGAGCTGCACGATTCCTGCCTGTCATCTGCTTGACAATTGCCAGCTGTGCTGCGTAATTCCTGCCTGCTCAGCTGCTTGATTATTGCCAGCTGAGCAGCATGATTCCTCACAGCTGAGTTCCATGATTATTGCCTGCTGACTGTTTGATTCGTGCCTACTCAGCTCTTTGTTTATTGCCTCCAGAGGCACATGATCAGTGTATGATAGCAAACATGATCAGCGCATGATCAGTCACATGATCAGCGCCATTAAGTCACGTGATCACTACATGATAGTCATGTGATCAGTCCATGCTCAGTCACGGTATCAGTGCATGATCAGCCACGTGATCAGTGCATGATAGCCACGTGATCAGTGCATGATCAGCCACGTGATCAGTGCATGATCAGCCACGTGATCAGTGCATGATTGCTACGTGATCAGTGCATGATCAGTCACGTGATCAGTGCATGATCAGGCACGTGATCAGTGCATGATCAGCCACGTGATCAGTGCATGATAGCCACGTGATCAGTGCATGATCAGTCACGTGATCAGTGCATGATCAGTCACGTGACCAGTACATGGTAGCTACATGATCATTGCATGATCAGCCACGTGAGTAGTGCATGATAGCCACGTGATCAGTGCATGATCAGTCACGTGATCAGTGCATGATCAGTCACGTGATCAGTGCATGATCAGGCACGTGATCAGTGCATGATCAGCCACGTGATCAGTGCATGATAGCCACGTGATCAGTGCATGATCAGTCACGTGATCAGTGCATGATCAGTCACGTGATCAGTGCATGATCAGCCACGTGATCAGTGCATGATCAGTTACGTGATCAGTGCATGATCAGTCACGTGATCAGTGCATGATAGCCACGTGATCAGTGCATGATCAGCCACGTGATCAGTGCATGATAGCCACGTGATCAGTGCATGATCAGTCACGTGATCAGTGCATGATCAGCCACGTGATCAGTGCATGATCAGACACGTGATCAGTGTATGATCAGCCACGTGATCAGTGCATGATATCCACGTGATCAGTGCATGATCAGTCACGTGATCAGTGTATGATCAGCCACGTGAACAGTGCATGCTCAGTCACGTGATCAGGGCCTGCTGAGCTGCGTGATTACTGTCTGCTCATCTGCTTGACAATTGCCAGCTGAGCTGCATGATTCCTGCCTGTCATCTGCTTGACAATTGCCAGCTGTGCTGCGTAATTCCTGCCTGCTCAGCTGCTTGATTATTGCCAGCTGAGCAGCATGATTCCTCACAGCTGAGTTCCATGATTATTGCCTGCTGACTGTTTGATTCGTGCCTACTCAGCTCTTTGTTTATTGCCTCCAGAGGCACATGATCAGTGTATGATAGCAAACATGATCAGCGCATGATCAGTCACATGATCAGCGCCATTAAGTCACGTGATCACTACATGATAGTCATGTGATCAGTCCATGCTCAGTCGCGGTATCAGTGCATGATCAGCCACGTGATCAGTGCATGATCAGCCACGTGATCAGTGCATGATCAGCCACGTGATCAGTGCATGATCAGCCACGTGATCAGTGCATGATAGCCACGTGATCAGTGCATGATCAGTCACGTGATCAGTGCATGATCAGCCACGTGATCAGTGCATGATCAGTCACGTGATCAGTATGATCAGCCACGTGATCAGTGCATGATAGCCACGTGATCAGTGCATGATCAGTCACGTGATCAGTGCATGATCAGTCACGTGATCAGTGCATGATCAGCCACGTGATCAGTGCATGATCAGCCACGTGATCAGTGCATGATCAGTTACGTGATCAGTGCATGATCAGTCACGTGATCAGTGCATGATCAGCCACGTGATCAGTGCATGATCAGTCACGTGATCAGTGCATGATCAGCCACGTGATCAGTGCATGATCAGCCACGTGATCAGTGCATGATCAGCCACGTGATCAGTGCATGATCAATTACGTGATCAGTGCATGATCAGTCACGTGATCAGTACATGGTTGCTACGTGATCAGTGCATGATCAGCCACGTGATCAGTGCATGATAGCCACGTGATCAGTGCATGATCAGTCACGTGATCAGTGCATGATCAGTCACGTGATCAGTGCATGATCATTTACGTGATCAGTGCATGATCAGTCACGTGACCAGTATATGGTACCTACGTGAACATTGCATGATCAGCCACGTGATCAGTGCATGATAGCCACGTGATCAGTGCATGATCAGTCACGTGATCAGTGTATGATCAGCCACGTGATCAGTGCATGAGTGCCACGTGATCAGTGCATGATCAGTCACGTGACAGTGTGTGATCAGCCACGTGATCAGTGCATGATCAGCCACGTGATCAGTGCATGATAGCCACGTGATCAGTGCATGATCAGTTGCGTGATCAGTGCATGATCAGCCACGTGATCAGTGCATGATAGCCACGTGATCAGTGCATGATCAGTCACGTGATCAGTGCATGATCAGCCACGTGATCAGTGCATGATCAGTCACGTGATCAGTGCATGATCAATTACGTGATCAGTGCATGATCAGTCACGTGACCAGTACATGGATGCTACGTGATCATTGCATGATCAGCCACGTGAGCAGTGCATGATAGCCACGTGATCAGTGCATGATCAGTCACGTGATCAGTGCATGATCAGTCACTGATCAGTGCATGATCATTTACGTGATCAGTGCATGATCAGTCACGTGACCAGTATATGGTAGCCACGTGATCATTGCATGATCAGCCACGTGATCAGTGCATGATAGCCACGTGATCAGTGCATGATCAGTTACGTGATCAGTGTATGATCAGCCACGTGATCAGTGCATGAGTGCCACGTGATCAGTGCATGATCAGTCACGTGACAGTGTGTGATCAGCCACGTGATCAGTGCATGATCAGCCACGTGATCAGTGCATGATAGCCACGTGATCAGTGCATGATCAGTTACGTGATCAGTGCATGATCAGCCACGTGATCAGTGCATGATCAGACACGTGATCAGTGCATGATCAGCCACGTGATCAGTGCATGATATCCACGTGATCAGTGCATGATCAGTCACGTGATCAGTGCATGATCAGTCACGTGATCAGTGCATGATCAGCCACGTGATCAGTGCATGATCAGTCACGTGACCAGTGCATGATAGCTGCGTGATCAGTGCATGATCAGCCACGTGATCAGTGCATGATAGCCACGTGATCAGTGCATGATAGCCACGTGATCAGTGCATGATCAGTCACGTGATCAGTGCATGATCAGTCACGTGATCAGTGCATGGTAGCTACGTGATCAGTGCATGATCAGCCACGTGATCAGTGCATGATAGCCACGTGATCAGTGCATGATCAGTCACGTGATCAGTGCATGATCAGCCACGTGATCAGTGCATGATCAGCCACGTGATCAGTGCATGATAGCCACGTGATCAGTGCATGATCAGTCACGTGATCAGTGCATGATCAGTCACGTGATCAGTGCATGATCAGCCACGTGATCAGTGCATGATCAGCCACGTGATCAGTGCATGATCAATTACGTGATCAGTGCATGATCAGTCACGTGACCAGTACATGGTAGCTACGTGATCATTGCATGATCAGCCACGTGATCAGTGCATGATAGCCACGTGATCAGTGCATGATCAGTCACGTGATCAGTGCATGATCATCCGGGTGATCAGTGCATGATCAGTCACGTGATCAGTGCATGATCAGCCACGTGATCAGTGCATGATAGCCACGTGATCAGTGCATGATAGCCACGTGATCAGTGCATGATCAGTCACGTGATCAGTGCATGATCAGCCACGTGATCAGTGCATGATAGCCACGTGATCAGTGCATGATCAGTCACGTGACCAGTATATGATAGCCACGTGATCAGTGCATGATCAGCCACGTGATCAGTGCATGATAGCCACGTGATCAGTGCATGATCAGTTACGTGATCAGTGCATGATCAGCCACGTGATCAGTGCATGATCAGACACGTGATCAGTGCATGATCAGCCACGTGATCAGTGCATGATATCCACGTGATCAGTGCATGATCAGTCACGTGATCAGTGCATGATCAGTCACGTGATCAGTGCATGATCAGCCACGTGATCAGTGCATGATCAGTCACGTGATCAGTGCATGGTAGCTACGTGATCAGTGCATGATCAGCCACGTGATCAGTGCATGATAGCCACGTGATCAGTGCATGATAGCCACGTGATCAGTGCATGATCAGTCACGTGATCAGTGCATGATCAGCCACGTGATCAGTGCATGGTAGCTACGTGATCAGTGCATGATCAGACCCGTGAGCAGTGCATGACAGCCACGTGATCAGTGCATGATAGCCACGTGATCAGTGCATGATCAGTCACGTGATCAGTGCATGATCAGTCACGTGATCAGTGCATGATCAGCCACGTGATCAGTGCATGTCAGTCATGTGTCAGTGCATGATAGCCCGTGATCAGTGCATGATCAGTCCCGTGATCAGTGCATGATCAGCCACGTGATCAGTGCATGATAGCTACGTGATCAGTGCATGATCAGTCACGTGATCAGTGCATGGTAGCCACGTGATCAGTGCATGACAATCACGTGATCAGTGCATGATCAGTCACGTGATCAGTGCATGATAGCCACGTGATCAGTGCATGATCAGTCACGTGATCAGTGCATGAAGTCACGTGATCAGTGCATGATAGTCACGTGATCAGTGCATGATCAGTCACGTGATCAGTGCATGATCAGCCACGTGATCAGTGCATGATAGCCACGTGATCAGTGCATGATCAGCCACGTGATCAGTGCATGATCAGCCACGTGATCAGTGCATGATTGCCACGTGATCAGTGCATGATCAGTCACGTGATCAGTGCATGATCAGGCACGTGATCAGTGCATGATCAGCCACGTGATCAGTGCATGATAGCCACGTGATCAGTGCATGATCAGTCACGTGATCAGTGTATGATCAGTCACGTGACAGTACATGGTAGCTACGTGATCAGTGCATGATCAGCCACGTGATAGTGCATGATAGCCACGTGATCAGTGCATGATCAGTCACGTGATCAGTGCATGATCAGTCATGTGATCAGTGCATGATCAGGCACGTGATCAGTGCATGATCAGCCACGTGATCAGTGCATGATAGCCACGTGATCAGTGCATGATCAGTCACGTGATCAGTGCATGATCAGTCACGTGATCAGTGCATGATCAGCCACGTGATCAGTGCATGATCAATTACGTGATCAGTGCATGATCAGTCACGTGATCAGTACATGGTAGCCACGTGATCAGTGCATGATCAGCCACGTGATCAGTGCATGATAGCCACGTGATCAGTGCATGATCAGTCACGTGATCAGTGCATGATCAGTCACGTGATCAGTGCATGATAGCCACGTGATCAGTGCATGATCAGTCACGTGATCAGTGCATGATAGCCACGTGATCAGTGCATGATCAGCCACGTGATCAGTGCATGATAGCCACGTGATCAGTGCATGATCAGTCACGTGATCAGTGCATGATCAGCCACGTGATCAGTGCATGATCAGCCACGTGATCAGTGCATGATATCCACGTGATCAGTGCATGATCAGTCACGTGATCAGTACATGGTAGCTACGTGATCAGTGCATGATCAGCCACGTGATCAGTGCATGATAGCCACGTGATCAGTGCATGATCAGTCACGTGATCAGTGCATGATCAGTCACGTGATCAGTGCATGATCATTTACGTGATCAGTGCATGATCAGTCACGTGACCAGTATATGGTAGCTACGTGATCATTCCATGATCAGCCACGTGAGCAGTGCATGATAGCCACGTGATCAGTGCATGATCAGTTACGTGAGCAGTGTATGATCAGCCACGTGATCAGTGCATGAGTGCCACGTGATCAGTGCATGATCAGTCACGTGACAGGTATGTGATCAGCCACGTGATCAGTGCATGATCAGCCACGTGATCAGTGCATGATAGCCACGTGATCAGTGCATGATCAGTCACGTGATCAGTGCATGATCAGCCACGTGATCAGTGCATGATTAGTCACGTGATCAGTGTGTGATCAGCCACGTGAACAGTGCATGCTCAGTCACGTGATCAGGGCCTGCTGAGCTGAGTGATTCCTGTCTGCTCATCTGCTTGACAATTGCCAGCTGAGCTGCATGATTCCTGCCTGTCATCTGCTTGACAATTGCCAGCTGTGCTGCGTAATTCCTGCCTGCTCAGCTGCTTGATTATTGCCAGCTGAGCAGCATGATTCCTCACAGCTGAGTTCCATGATTATTGCCTGCTGACTGTTTGATTCGTGCCTACTCAGCTCTTTGTTTATGGCCTCCAGAGGCACATGATCAGTGTATGATAGCAAACATGATCAGCGCATGATCAGTCACATGATCAGCGCCATTAAGTCACGTGATCACTACATGATAGTCATGTGATCAGTCCATGCTCAGTCACGGTATCAGTGCATGATCAGCCACGTGATCAGTGCATGATAGCCACGTGATCAGTGCATGATCAGCCACGTGATCAGTGCATGATCAGTCACGTGATCAGTGCATGATTGCTACGTGATCAGTGCATGATCAGTCACGTGATCAGTGCATGATCAGGCACGTGATCAGTGCATGATCAGCCACGTGATCAGTGCATGATAGCCACGTGATCAGTGCATGATCAGTCACGTGATGGGTGCATGATCAGCCACGTGAGTAGTGCATGATAGCCACGTGATCAGTGCATGATCAGTCACGTGATCAGTGCATGATCAGTCACGTGATCAGTGCATGATCAGTCACGTGATCAGTGCATGATCAGCCACGTGATCAGTGCATGATAGCCACGTGATCAGTGCATGATCAGTCACGTGATCAGTGCATGATCAGTCACGTGATCAGTGCATGATCAGCCACGTGATCAGTGCATGATCAATTACGTGATCAGTGCATGATCAGTCACGTGATCAGTACATGGTAGCCACGTGATCAGTGCATGATCAGCCACGTGATCAGTGCATGATAGCCACGTGATCAGTGCATGATCAGTTGCGTGATCAGTGCATGATCAGCCACGTGATCAGTGCATGGTCAGACACGTGAACAGTGTATGATCAGCCACGTGATCAGTGCATGATATCCACGTGATCAGTGCATGATCAATCACGTGATCAGTGTATGATCAGCCACGTGAACAGTGCATGCTCAGTCACGTGATCAGGGCCTGCTGAGCTGCGTGATTACTGTCTGCTCATCTGCTTGACAATTGCCAGCTGAGCTGCATGATTCCTGCCTGTCATCTGCTTGACAATTGCCAGCTGTGCTGCGTAATTCCTGCCTGCTCAGCTGCTTGATTATTGCCAGCTGAGCAGCATGATTCCTCACAGCTGAGTTCCATGATTATTGCCTGCTGACTGTTTGATTCGTGCCTACTCAGCTCTTTGTTTATTGCCTCCAGAGGCACATGATCAGTGTATGATAGCAAACATGATCAGCGCATGATCAGTCACATGATCAGCGCCATTAAGTCACGTGATCACTACATGATAGTCATGTGATCAGTCCATGCTCAGTCACGGTATCAGTGCATGATCAGCCACGTGATCAGTGCATGATCAGCCACGTGATCAGTGCATGATCAGCCACGTGATCAGTGCATGATCAGCCACGTGATCAGTGCATGATAGCCACGTGATCAGTGCATGATCAGTCACGTGATCAGTGCATGATCAGCCACGTGATCAGTGCATGATCAGTCACGTGATCAGTATGATCAGCCACGTGATCAGTGCATGATAGCCACGTGATCAGTGCATGATCAGCCACGTGATCAGTGCATGATCAGTCACGTGATCAGTGCATGATCAGCCACGTGATCAGTGCATGATCAGTCACGTGATCAGTGCATGATCAGCCACGTGATCAGTGCATGATAGCCACGTGATCAGTGCATGATCAGTCACGTGATCAGTGCATGATCAGCCACGTGATCAGTGCATGATCAGCCACGTGATCAGTGCATGATCAGCCACGTGATCAGTGCATGATAGCCACGTGATCAGTGCATGATCAGTCACGTGATCAGTGCATGATCAGTCACGTGATCAGTGCATGATCAGCGGCGTGATCAGTGCATGATCAGTCACGTGATCAGTGCATGATCAGCCACGTGATCAGTGCATGATCAGCCACGTGATCAGTGCATGATCAGTCACGTGATCAGTGCATGATCAGCCACGTGATCAGTGCATGATAGCCACGTGATCAGTGCATGATCAGCCACGTGATCAGTGCATGATCAGCCACGTGATCAGTGCATGATAGCTACGTGATCAGTGCATGATCAGTCACGTGATCAGTGCATGATCAGCCACGTGATCAGTGCATGATCAGCCACGTGATCAGTGCATGATAGCCACGTGATCAGTGCATGATCAGTCACGTGATCAGTGCATGATCAGTCACGTGATCAGTGCATGATCAGCCACGTGATCAGTGCATGATCAGTCACGTGATCAGTGCATGATCAGCCACGTGATCAGTGTGTGATCAGCCACGTGATCAGTGCATGATGAGCCACGTGATCAGTGCATGATCAATTCCGTGATCAGTGCATGATCAGTCACGTGATCAGTGCATGGTTGCTACGTGATCAGTGCATGATCAGCCACGTGATCAGTGCATGATAGCCACGTGATCAGTGCATGATCAGTCACGTGATCAGTGCATGATCAGTCACGTGATCAGTGCATGATCATTTACGTGATCAGTGCATGATCAGTCACGTGACCAGTATATGGTACCTACGTGATCATTGCATGATCAGCCACGTGAGAAGTGCATGACAGCCACGTGATCAGTGCATGATCAGTTACGTGATCAGTGTATGATCAGCCACGTGATCAGTGCATGAGTGCCACGTGATCAGTGCATGATCAGTCACGTGACAGTGTGTGATCAGCCACGTGATCAGTGCATGATCAGCCACGTGATCAGTGCATGATAGCCACGTGATCAGTGCATGATCAGTTACGTGATCAGTGCATGATCAGCCACGTGATCAGTGCATGATAGCCACGTGATCAGTGCATGATCAGTCACGTGATCAGTGTGTGATCAGCCACGTGATCAGTGCATGATCAGTCACGTGATCAGTGCATGATCAATTACGTGATCAGTGCATGATCAGTCACGTGACCAGTACATGGATGCTACGTGATCATTGCATGATCAGCCACGTGAGCAGTGCATGATAGCCACGTGATCAGTGCATGATCAGTCACGTGATCAGTGCATGATCAGTCACGTGATCAGTGCATGATCATTTACGTGATCAGTGCATGATCAGTCACGTGACCAGTATATGGTAGCCACGTGATCATTGCATGATCAGCCACGTGATCAGTGCATGATAGCCACGTGATCAGTGCATGATCAGTCACGTGATCAGTGTATGATCAGCCACGTGATCAGTGCATGAGTGCCACGTGATCAGTGCATGATCAGTCACGTGACAGTGTGTGATCAGCCACGTGATCAGTGCATGATCAGCCACGTGATCAGTGCATGATAGCCACGTGATCAGTGCATGATCAGTTACGTGATCAGTGCATGATCAGCCACGTGATCAGTGCATGATCAGACACGTGATCAGTGCATGATCAGCCACGTGATCAGTGCATGATAGCCACGTGATCAGTGCATGATCAGTCACGTGATCAGTGCATGATCAGTCACGTGATCAGTGCATGATCAGCCACGTGATCAGTGCATGATCAGTCACGTGATCAGTGCATGGTAGCTACGTGATCAGTGCATGATCAGCCACGTGATCAGTGCATGATAGCCACGTGATCAGTGCATGATCAGCCACGTGATCAGTGCATGATCAGTCACGTGACCAGTGCATGATAGCTGCGTGATCAGTGCATGATCAGCCACGTGATCAGTGCATGATAGCCACGTGATCAGTGCATGATAGCCACGTGATCAGTGCATGATCAGTCACGTGATCAGTGCATGATCAGTCACATGATCAGTATATGATAGCTACGTGATCAGTGCATGATCAGCCACGTGATCAGTGCATGATAGCCACGTGATCAGTGCATGATCAGTCACGTGATCAGTGCATGATCAGCTGCGTGATCAGTGCATGATCAGCCACGTGATCAGTGCATGATAGCCACGTGATCAGTGCATGATCAGTCACGTGATCAGTGCATGATCAGTCACGTGATCAGTGCATGATCAGCCACGTGATCAGTGCATGATCAGCCACGTGATCAGTGCATGATCAATTACGTGATCAGTGCATGATCAGTCACGTGACCAGTACATGGTAGCTACGTGATCATTGCATGATCAGCCACGTGATCAGTGCATGATAGCCACGTGATCAGTGCATGATCAGTCACGTGATCAGTGCATGATCATCCACGTGATCAGTGCATGATCAGTCACGTGATCAGTGCATGATCAGCCACGTGATCAGTGCATGATAGCCACGTGATGAGTGCATGATAGCCAGATGATCAGTGCATGATCAGTCACGTGATCAGTGCATGATCAGCCACGTGATCAGTGCATGATAGCCACGTGATCAGTGCATGATCAGTCACGTGATCAGTGCATGATAGCCACGTGATCAGTGCATGATCAGCCACGTGATCAGTGCATGATAGCCACGTGATCAGTGCATGATCAGTCACGTGATCAGTGCATGATCAGCCACGTGATCAGTGCATGATCAGTCACGTGATCAGTGCATGATCAGCCACGTGATCAGTGCATGATAGCCACGTGATCAGTGCATGATCAGTCACGTGATCAGTGCATGATCAGTCACGTGATCAGTGCATGATCAGCCACGTGATCAGTGCATGATCAATCGCGTGATCAGTGCATGATAGCTACGTGATCAGTGCATGATCAGCCACGTGATCAGTGCATGATAGCCACGTGATCAGTGCATGATAGCCACGTGATCAGTGCATGATCAGTCACGTGATCAGTGCATGATCAGCCACGTGATCAGTGCATGATCAGCCACGTGATCAGTATGACCAGCCACGTGATCAGTGCATGATAGCCACGTGATCAGTGCATGATCAGTCACGTGATCAGTGCATGATCAGTCACGTGATCAGTGCATGATCAGCCACGTGATCAGTGCATGATCAGCCACGTGATCAGTGCATGATCAATTACGTGATCAGTGCATGATCAGTCACGTGATCAGTGCATGGTAGCTACGTGATCAGTGCATGATCAGCCCGTGATCAGTGCATGATAGCCACGTGATCAGTGCATGATAGCCACGTGATCAGTGCATGATCAGTCACGTGATCAGTGCATGATCAGTCACGTGATCAGTGCATGATCAGCCACGTGATCAGTGCATGATCAGTCATGTGTCAGTGCATGATAGCCCGTGATCAGTGCATGATCAGTCCCGTGATCAGTGCATGATCAGCCACGTGATCAGTGCATGATAGCTACGTGATCAGTGCATGATCAGTCACGTGATCAGTGCATGATAGCCACGTGATCAGTGCATGACAATTACGTGATCAGTGCATGATCAGTCACGTGATCAGTGCATGATAGCCACGTGATCAGTGCATGATCAGTCACGTGATCAGTGCATTCAGTCACGTGATCAGTGCATGATAGTCATGTGATCAGTGCATGATCAGTCACGTGATCAGTGCATGATCAGCCACGTGATCAGTGCATGATAGCCACGTGATCAGTGCATGATCAGCCACGTGATCAGTGCATGATCAGCCACGTGATCAGTGCATGATAGCCACGTGATCAGTGCATGATCAGTCACGTGATCAGTGCATGATCAGGCACGTGATCAGTGCATGATCAGCCACGTGATCAGTGCATGATAGCCACGTGATCAGTGCATGATCAGTCACGTGATCAGTGTATGATCAGTCACGTGACAGTACATGGTAGCTACGTGATCAGTGCATGATCAGCCACGTGATCAGTGCATGATAGCCACGTGATCAGTGCATGATCAGTCACGTGATCAGTGCATGATCAGTCACGTGATCAGTGCATGATCAGGCACGTGATCAGTGCATGATCAGCCACGTGATCAGTGCATGATAGCCACGTGATCAGTGCATGATCAGTCACGTGATCAGTGCATGATCAGTCACGTGATCAGTGCATGATCAGCCACGTGATCAGTGCATGATCAGTCACGTGATCAGTGCATGATCAGTCACGTGATCAGTGCATGATAGCCACGTGATCAGTGCATGATCAGCCACGTGATCAGTGCATGATAGCCACGTGATCAGTGCATGATCAGTCACGTGATCAGTGCATGATCAGTCACGTGATCAGTGCATGATCAGCCACGTGATCAGTGCATGATCAGTCACGTGATCAGTACATGGTAGCTACGTGATCATTGCATGATCAGCCACGTGAGCAGTGCATGATAGCCACGTGATCAGTGCATGATCAGTCACGTGATCAGTACATGATCAGTCACGTGAACAGTGCATGATCATTTACGTGATCTGTGCATGATCAGTCACGTGACCAGTATATGGTTGCTACGTGATCATTCCATGATCAGCCACGTGAGCAGTGCATGATAGCCACCTGATGTGTGCATGATCAGTTACGTGAGCAGAATATGATCAGCCACGTGATCAGTGCATGAGTGCCACGTGATCAGTGCATGATCAGTCACGTGACAGGTATGTGATAAGCCACGTGAACAGTGCATGATCAGCCACGTGATCAGTGCATGATCAGCCACGTGATCAGTGCATGATCAGTCACGTGATCAGTGCATGATCAGCCACGTGATCAGTGCATGATCAGTCACGTGATAGGAGTGTGATCAGCCAGGTGAACAGTGCATGCTCAGTCACGTGATCAGGGCCTGCTGAGCTGCGTGATTACTGTCTGCTCATCTGCTTGACAATTGCCAGCTGAGCTGCACGATTCCTGCCTGTCATCTGCTTGACAATTGCCAGCTGTGCTGCGTAATTCCTGCCTGCTCAGCTGCTTGATTATTGCCAGCTGAGCAGCATGATTCCTCACAGCTGAGTTCCATGATTATTGCCTGCTGACTGTTTGATTCGTGCCTACTCAGCTCTTTGTTTATTGCCTCCAGAGGCACATGATCAGTGTATGATAGCAAACATGATCAGCGCATGATCAGTCACATGATCAGCGCCATTAAGTCACGTGATCACTACATGATAGTCATGTGATCAGTCCATGCTCAGTCACGGTATCAGTGCATGATCAGCCACGTGATCAGTGCATGATCAGTCACGTGATCAGTATGATCAGCCACGTGATCAGTGCATGATCAGTCACGTGATCAGTGCATGATCAATTACGTGATCAGTGCATGATCAGTCACGTGATCAGTGCATGATAGCCACGTGATCAGTGCATGATCAGCCACGTGATCAGTGCATGATAGCCACGTGATCAGTGCATGATCAGTCACGTGATCAGTGCATGATCAGCCACGTGATCAGTGCATGATCAGTCACGTGATCAGTGCATGATCAGCCACGTGATCAGTGCATGATAGCCACGTGATCAGTGCATGATAGCCACGTGATCAGTGCATGATCAGTCACGTGATCAGTGCATGATCAGCCACGTGATCAGTGCATGATAGCCACGTGATCAGTGCATGATCAGTCACGTGATCAGTGCATGATAGCCACGTGATCAGTGCATGATCAGCCACGTGATCAGTGCATGATAGCCACGTGATCAGTGCATGATCAGTCACGTGATCAGTGCATGATCAGCCACGTGATCAGTGCATGATCAGCCACGTGATCAGTGCATGATCAGCACGTGATCAGTGCATGATAGCCACGTGATCAGTGCATGATCAGTCACGTGATCAGTGCATGATCAGTCACGTGATCAGTGCATGATCAGCCACGTGATCAGTGCATGATCAGTCACGTGATCAGTGCATGATAGCCACGTGATCAGTGCATGATCAGCCACGTGATCAGTGCATGATAGCCACGTGATCAGTGCATGATAGCCACGTGATCAGTGCATGATCAGTCACGTGATCAGTGCATGATAGCCACGTGATCAGTGCATGATCAGCCACGTGATCAGTGCATGATAGCCACGTGATCAGTGCATGATCAGCCACGTGATCAGTGCATGATCAGTCACGTGATCAGTGCATGATCAGTCACGTGATCAGTGCATGATCAGCCACGTGATCAGTGCATGATCAGCCACGTGATCAGTGCATGATCAGTTACGTGATCAGTGCATGATCAGTCACGTGATCAGTGCATGATAGCTACGTGATCAGTGCATGATCAGCCCGTGATCAGTGCATGATAGCCACGTGATCAGTGCATGATCAGCCACGTGATCAGTGCATGATCAGTCACGTGATCAGTGCATGATCAGCCACGTGATCAGTGCATGATCAATTACGTGATCAGTGCATGATCAGTCACGTGACCAGTGCATGGTAGCTACGTGATCAGTGCATGATCAGCCACGTGATCAGTGCATGATAGCCACGTGATCAGTGCATGATCAGTCACGTGATCAGTGCATGATCAGCCACGTGATCAGTGCATGATCAGTCACGTGATCAGTGCATGATCAGCCACGTGATCAGTGCATGATAGCCACGTGATCAGTGCATGATAGCCACGTGATCAGTGCATGATCAGTCACGTGATCAGTGCATGATCAGCCACGTGATCAGTGCATGATAGCCACGTGATCAGTGCATGATCAGTCACGTGATCAGTGCATGATAGCCACGTGATCAGTGCATGATCAGCCACGTGATCAGTGCATGATAGCCACGTGATCAGTGCATGATCAGTCACGTGATCAGTGCATGATCAGCCACGTGATCAGTGCATGATCAGTCACGTGATCAGTGCATGATCAGCCACGTGATCAGTGCATGATATCCACGTGATCAGTGCATGATCAGTCACGTGATCAGTGCATGATCAGTCACGTGATCAGTGCATGATCAGCCACGTGATCAGTGCATGATCAGTCACGTGATCAGTGCATGATCATTTACGTGATCAGTGCATGATCAGTCACGTGATCAGTGCATGGTAGCTACGTGATCATTGCATGATCAGCCACGTGATCAGTGCATGATAGCCACGTGATCAGTGCATGATCAGTCACGTGATCAGTGTATGATCAGCCACGTGATCAGTGCATGAGTGCCACGTGATCAGTGCATGATCAGTCACGTGACAGTGTGTGATCAGCCACGTGATCAGTGCATGATCAGCCACGTGATCAGTGCATGATAGCCACGTGATCAGTGCATGATCAGTCACGTGATCAGTGCATGATCAGTCACGTGATCAGTGCATGATCAGCCACGTGATCAGTGCATGATCAGCCACGTGATCAGTGCATGATAGCCACGTGATCAGTGCATGATCAGTCACGTGATCAGTGCATGATCAGTCACGTGATCAGTGCATGATCAGCCACGTGATCAGTGCATGATCAGTCACGTGATCAGTGCATGATAGCTACGTGATCAGTGCATGATCAGCCACGTGATCAGTGCATGATAGCCACGTGATCAGTGCATGATAGCCACGTGATCAGTGCATGATCAGTCACGTGATCAGTGCATGATCAGCCACGTGATCAGTGCATGACAGGCACGTGATCAGTATGATCAGCCACGTGATCAGTGCATGATAGCCACGTGATCAGTGCATGATCAGTCACGTGATCAGTGCATGATCAGTCACGTGATCAGTGCATGATCAGCCACGTGATCAGTGCATGATCAGCCACGTGATCAGTGCATGATCAATTACGTGATCAGTGCATGATCAGTCACGTGATCAGTGCATGGTAGCTACGTGATCAGTGCATGATCAGCCACGTGATCAGTGCATGATAGCCACGTGATCAGTGCATGATCAGCCACGTGATCAGTGCATGATCAGTCACGTGATCAGTGCATGATCAGTCACGTGATCAGTGCATGATCAGCCACGTGATCAGTGCATGTCAGTCATGTGTCAGTGCATGATAGCGCCATGATCAGTGCATGATCAGTCCCGTGATCAGTGCATGATCAGCCAGTGATCAGTGCATGATAGCCACGTGATCAGTGCATGATCAGTCACGTGATCAGTGCATGATCAGCCACGTGATCAGTGCATGATCAGTCACGTGATCAGTGCATGATAGCTGCGTGATCAGTGCATGATCAGCCACGTGATCAGTGCATGATAGCCACGTGATCAGTGCATGATCAGTCACGTGATCAGTGCATGATCAGCCACGTGATCAGTGCATGATCAGCCACGTGATCAGTGCATGATCAGTCACGTGATCAGTGCATGATCAGTTACGTGATCAGTGCATGATCAGTCACGTGATCAGTGCATGGTAGCTACGTGATCAGTGCATGATCAGCCACGTGATCAGTGCATGATAGCCACGTGATCAGTGCATGATCAGTCACGTGATCAGTGCATGATCAGTCACGTGATCAGTGCATGATCATTTACGTGATCAGTGCATGATCAGTCACGTGATCAGTGCATGGTACCTACGTGATCATTGCATGATCAGCCACGTGATCAGTGCATGATAGCCACGTGATCAGTGCATGATCAGTCACGTGATCAGTGCATGATCAGCCACGTGATCAGTGCATGAGTGCCACGTGATCAGTGCATGATCAGTCACGTGATCAGTGCATGATCAGTCACGTGATCAGTGCATGATCAGTCACGTGATCAGTGCATGATCAGTCACGTGATCAGTGCATGATCAGCCACGTGATCAGTGCATGATCAGCCACGTGATCAGTGCATGATCAGCCACGTGATCAGTGCATGATCAGTCACGTGATCAGTGCATGATCAGCCACGTGATCAGTGCATGATCAGTCACGTGATCAGTGCATGATCAGCCACGTGATCGTGTGTGATCAGCCACGTGATCAGTGCATGATGAGTCACGTGATCAGTGCATGATCAATTACGTGATCAGTGCATGATCAGTCACGTGACCAGTACATGGTTGCTACGTGATCATTGCATGATCAGCCACGTGAGCAGTGCATGATAGCCACGTGATCAGTGCATGATCAGTCACGTGATCAGTGCATGATCAGTCACGTGATCAGTGCATGATCATTTACGTGATCAGTGCATGATCAGTCACGTGACCAGTATATGGTACCTACGTGATCATTGCATGATCAGCCACGTGATCAGTGCATGATAGCCACGTGATCAGTGCATGATCAGTTACGTGAGCAGTGTATGATCAGCCACGTGATCAGTGCATGAGTGCCACGTGATCAGTGCATGATCAGTCACGTGACAGTGTGTGATCAGCCACGTGATCAGTGCATGATCAGCCACGTGATCAGTGCATGATAGCCACGTGATCAGTGCATGATCAGTTACGTGATCAGTGTATGATCAGCCACGTGATCAGTGCATGATAGCCACGTGATCAGTGCATGATCAGTCACGTGATCAGTGCATGATCAGCCACGTGATCAGTGCATGATCAGTCACGTGATCAGTGCATGATCAATTACGTGATCAGTGCATGATCAGTCACGTGATCAGTACATGGATGCTACGTGATCATTGCATGATCAGCCACGTGATCAGTGCATGATAGCCACGTGATCAGTGCATGATCAGTCACGTGATCAGTGCATGATCAGTCACTGATCAGTGCATGATCATTTACGTGATCAGTGCATGATCAGTCACGTGACCAGTATATGGTAGCCACGTGATCATTGCATGATCAGCCACGTGATCAGTGCATGATAGCCACGTGATCAGTGCATGATCAGTCACGTGATCAGTGTATGATCAGCCACGTGATCAGTGCATGAGTGCCACGTGATCAGTGCATGATCAGTCACGTGACAGTGTGTGATCAGCCACGTGATCAGTGCATGATCAGCCACGTGATCAGTGCATGATAGCCACGTGATCAGTGCATGATCAGTTACGTGATCAGTGCATGATCAGCCACGTGATCAGTGCATGATCAGACACGTGATCAGTGCATGATCAGCCACGTGATCAGTGCATGATATCCACGTGATCAGTGCATGATCAGTCACGTGATCAGTGCATGATCAGTCACGTGATCAGTGCATGATCAGCCACGTGATCAGTGCATGATCAGTCACGTGATCAGTGCATGATAGCTGCGTGATCAGTGCATGATCAGCCACGTGATCAGTGCATGATAGCCACGTGATCAGTGCATGATAGCCACGTGATCAGTGCATGATCAGTCACGTGATCAGTGCATGATCAGTCACGTGATCAGTGCATGATAGCCACGTGATCAGTGCATGATCAGCCACGTGATCAGTGCATGATAGCCACGTGATCAGTGCATGATCAGTCACGTGATCAGTGCATGATCAGCCACGTGATCAGTGCATGATCAGCCACGTGATCAGTGCATGATAGCCACGTGATCAGTGCATGATCAGTCACGTGATCAGTGCATGATCAGTCACGTGATCAGTGCATGATCAGCCACGTGATCAGTGCATGATCAGCCACGTGATCAGTGCATGATCAATTACGTGATCAGTGCATGATCAGTCACGTGATCAGTACATGGTAGCTACGTGATCAGTGCATGATCAGCCACGTGATCAGTGCATGATAGCCACGTGATCAGTGCATGATCAGTCACGTGATCAGTGCATGATCATCCACGTGATCAGTGCATGATCAGTCACGTGATCAGTGCATGATCAGCCACGTGATCAGTGCATGATAGCCACGTGATCAGTGCATGATAGCCACGTGATCAGTGCATGATCAGTCACGTGATCAGTGCATGATCAGCCACGTGATCAGTGCATGATAGCCACGTGATCAGTGCATGATCAGTCACGTGATCAGTGCATGATCAGCCACGTGATCAGTGCATGATCAGCCACGTGATCAGTGCATGATCAGCCACGTGATCAGTGCATGATCAGTCACGTGATCAGTGCATGATCAGCCACGTGATCAGTGCATGATCAGTCACGTGATCAGTGTGTGATCAGCCACGTGAACAGTGCATGCTCAGTCACGTGATCAGGGCCTGCTGAGCTGCGTGATTACTGTCTGCTCATCTGCTTGACAATTGCCAGCTGAGCTGCATGATTCCTGCCTGTCATCTGCTTGACAATTGCCAGCTGTGCTGCGTAATTCCTGCCTGCTCAGCTGCTTGATTATTGCCAGCTGAGCAGCATGATTCCTCACAGCTGAGTTCCATGATTATTGCCTGCTGACTGTTTGATTCGTGCCTACTCAGCTCTTTGTTTATTGCCTCCAGAGGCACATGATCAGTGTATGATAGCAAACATGATCAGCGCATGATCAGTCACATGATCAGCGCCATTAAGTCACGTGATCACTACATGATAGTCATGTGATCAGTCCATGCTCAGTCACGGTATCAGTGCATGATCAGCCACGTGATCAGTGCATGATAGCCACGTGATCAGTGCATGATCAGCCACGTGATCAGTGCATGATCAGTCACGTGATCAGTGCATGATTGCTACGTGATCAGTGCATGATCAGTCACGTGATCAGTGCATGATCAGCCACGTGATCAGTGCATGATCAGCCACGTGATCAGTGCATGATAGCCACGTGATCAGTGCATGATCAGTCACGTGATCAGTGCATGATCAGCCACGTGATAGTGCATGATAGCCACGTGATCAGTGCATGATCAGTCACGTGATCAGTGCATGATCAGTCATGTGATCAGTGCATGATCAGGCACGTGATCAGTGCATGATCAGCCACGTGATCAGTGCATGATAGCCACGTGATCAGTGCATGATCAGTCACGTGATCAGTGCATGATCAGTCACGTGATCAGTGCATGATCAGCCACGTGATCAGTGCATGATCAATTACGTGATCAGTGCATGATCAGTCACGTGATCAGTGCATGATAGCCACGTGATCAGTGCATGATCAGCCACGTGATCAGTGCATGATAGCCACGTGATCAGTGCATGATCAGTTACGTGATCAGTGCATGATCAGCCACGTGATCAGTGCATGGTCAGACACGTGATCAGTGTATGATCAGCCACGTGATCAGTGCATGATATCCACGTGATCAGTGCATGATCAGTCACGTGATCAGTGTATGATCAGCCACGTGAACAGTGCATGCTCAGTCACGTGATCAGGGCCTGCTGAGCTGCGTGATTACTGTCTGCTCATCTGCTTGACAATTGCCAGCTGAGCTGCATGATTCCTGCCTGTCATCTGCTTGACAATTGCCAGCTGTGCTGCGTAATTCCTGCCTGCTCAGCTGCTTGATTATTGCCAGCTGAGCAGCATGATTCCTCACAGCTGAGTTCCATGATTATTGCCTGCTGACTGTTTGATTCGTGCCTACTCAGCTCTTTGTTTATTGCCTCCAGAGGCACATGATCAGTGTATGATAGCAAACATGATCAGCGCATGATCAGTCACATGATCAGCGCCATTAAGTCACGTGATCACTACATGATAGTCATGTGATCAGTCCATGCTCAGTCACGGTATCAGTGCATGATCAGCCACGTGATCAGTGCATGATCAGCCACGTGATCAGTGCATGATCAGCCACGTGATCAGTGCATGATCAGCCACGTGATCAGTGCATGATAGCCACGTGATCAGTGCATGATCAGTCACGTGATCAGTGCATGATCAGCCACGTGATCAGTGCATGATCAGTCACGTGATCAGTATGATCAGCCACGTGATCAGTGCATGATAGCCACGTGATCAGTGCATGATCAGTCACGTGATCAGTGCATGATCAGTCACGTGATCAGTGCATGATCAGCCACGTGATCAGTGCATGATCAGCCACGTGATCAGTGCATGATCAGTCACGTGATCAGTGCATGATCAGCCACGTGATCAGTGCATGATCAGCCACGTGATCAGTGCATGATCAGCCACGTGATCAGTGCATGATAGCCACGTGATCAGTGCATGATCAGTCACGTGATCAGTGCATGATCAGTCACGTGATCAGTGCATGATCAGCCACGTGATCAGTGCATGATCAGTCACGTGATCAGTGCATGATCAGCTACGTGATCAGTGCATGATCAGCCACGTGATCAGTGCATGATCAGCCACGTGATCAGTGCATGATAGCCACGTGATCAGTGCATGATCAGTCACGTGATCAGTGCATGATCAGTCACGTGATCAGTGCATGATAGCTACGTGATCAGTGCATGATCAGCCACGTGATCAGTGCATGATAGCCACGTGATCAGTGCATGATCAGTCACGTGATCAGTGCATGATCAGCCACGTGATCAGTGCATGATCAGCCACGTGATCAGTGCATGATAGCCACGTGATCAGTGCATGATCAGTCACGTGATCAGTGCATGATCAGTCACGTGATCAGTGCATGATCAGCCACGTGATCAGTGCATGATCAGCCACGTGATCAGTGCATGATCAATTACGTGATCAGTGCATGATCAGTCACGTGACCAGTACATGGTAGCTACGTGATCATTGCATGATCAGCCACGTGATCAGTGCATGATAGCCACGTGATCAGTGCATGATCAGTCACGTGATCAGTGCATGATCATCCACGTGATCAGTGCATGATCAGTCACGTGATCAGTGCATGATCAGCCACGTGATCAGTGCATGATAGCCACGTGATCAGTGCATGATAGCCACGTGATCAGTGCATGATCAGTCACGTGATCAGTGCATGATCAGCCACGTGATCAGTGCATGATAGCCACGTGATCAGTGCATGATCAGTCACGTGATCAGTGCATGATAGCCACGTGATCAGTGCATGATCAGCCACGTGATCAGTGCATGATAGCCACGTGATCAGTGCATGATCAGTTACGTGATCAGTGCATGATCAGCCACGTGATCAGTGCATGATCAGACACGTGATCAGTGCATGATCAGCCACGTGATCAGTGCATGATAGCCACGTGATCAGTGCATGATCAGTCACGTGATCAGTGCATGATCAGTCACGTGATCAGTGCATGATCAGCCACGTGATCAGTGCATGATCAGTCACGTGATCAGTGCATGATAGCTACGTGATCAGTGCATGATCAGCCACGTGATCAGTGCATGATAGCCACGTGATCAGTGCATGATAGCCACGTGATCAGTGCATGATCAGTCACGTGATCAGTGCATGATCAGCCACGTGATCAGTGCATGATCAGTCACGTGATCAGTGCATGATCAGTCACGTGATCAGTGCATGATCAGCCACGTGATCAGTGCATGATCAGCCACGTGATCAGTGCATGATCAGTCACGTGATCAGTGCATGATCAGTCACGTGATCAGTGCATGATAGCCACGTGATCAGTGCATGATCAGCCACGTGATCAGTGCATGATAGCCACGTGATCAGTGCATGATCAGCCACGTGATCAGTGCATGATCAGTCACGTGATCAGTGCATGATCAGCCACGTGATCAGTGCATGATCAATTACGTGATCAGTGCATGATCAGTCACGTGACCAGTACATGGTAGCTACGTGATCAGTGCATGATCAGCCACGTGATCAGTGCATGATAGCCACGTGATCAGTGCATGATCAGTCACGTGATCAGTGCATGATCATCCACGTGATCAGTGCATGATCAGTCACGTGATCAGTGCATGATCAGCCACGTGATCAGTGCATGATAGCCACGTGATCAGTGCATGATAGCCACGTGATCAGTGCATGATCAGTCACGTGATCAGTGCATGATCAGCCACGTGATCAGTGCATGATAGCCACGTGATCAGTGCATGATCAGTCACGTGATCAGTGCATGATAGCCACGTGATCAGTGCATGATCAGCCACGTGATCAGTGCATGATAGCCACGTGATCAGTGCATGATCAGTTACGTGATCAGTGCATGATCAGCCACGTGATCAGTGCATGATCAGACACGTGATCAGTGCATGATCAGCCACGTGATCAGTGCATGATAGCCACGTGATCAGTGCATGATCAGTCACGTGATCAGTGCATGATCAGCCACGTGATCAGTGCATGATCAGTCACGTGATCAGTGCATGGTAGCTGCGTGATCAGTGCATGATCAGCCACGTGATCAGTGCATGATAGCCACGTGATCAGTGCATGATAGCCACGTGATCAGTGCATGATCAGTCACGTGATCAGTGCATGATCAGCCACGTGATCAGTGCATGATCAGTCACGTGATCAGTGCATGATCAGCCACGTGATCAGTGCATGATCAGTCACGTGATCAGCACATGATAGCTGCGTGATCAGTGCATGATCAGCCACGTGATCAGTGCATGATAGCCACGTGATCAGTGCATGATCAGCCACGTGATCAGTGCATGATCAGTCACGTGATCAGTGCATGATTGCCACGTGATCAGTGCATGATCAGTCACGTGATCAGTGCATGATCAGTCACGTGATCAGTGCATGATCAGCCACGTGATCAGTGCATGATCAGTCACGTGATCAGTGCATGATCAATTACGTGATCAGTGCATGATCAGTCACGTGATCAGTGCATGGTAGCTACGTGATCAGTGCATGATCAGCCACGTGATCAGTGCATGATAGCCACGTGATCAGTGCATGATCAGTCACGTGATCAGTGCATGATCAGTCACGTGATCAGTGCATGATCAGCCACGTGATCAGTGCATGATCAGTCACGTGATCAGTGCATGATCAGTCACGTGATCAGTGCATGATCAGTCACGTGATCAGTGCATGATCAGTCACGTGATCAGTGCATGATCAGCCACGTGATCAGTGCATGATCAGCCACGTGATCAGTGCATGATCAATTACGTGATCAGTGCATGATCAGTCACGTGACCAGTGCATGGTAGCTACGTGATCAGTGCATGATCAGCCACGTGATCAGTGCATGATAGCCACGTGATCAGTGCATGATCAGCCACGTGATCAGTGCATGATCAGTCACGTGATCAGTGCATGATCAGTCACGTGATCAGTGCATGATCATCCACGTGATCAGTGCATGTCAGTCATGTGTCAGTGCATGATAGCGCCATGATCAGTGCATGATCAGTCCCGTGATCAGTGCATGATCAGCCACGTGATCAGTGCATGATAGCCACGTGATCAGTGCATGATCAGTCACGTGATCAGTGCATGATCAGCCACGTGATCAGTGCATGATCAGTCACGTGATCAGCACATGATAGCTGCGTGATCAGTGCATGATCAGCCACGTGATCAGTGCATGATAGCCACGTGATCAGTGCATGATCAGTCACGTGATCAGTGCATGATCAGCCACGTGATCAGTGTGTGATCAGCCACGTGATCAGTGCATGATGAGTCACGTGATCAGTGCATGATCAATTACGTGATCAGTGCATGATCAGTCACGTGACCAGTACATGGTTGCTACGTGATCATTGCATGATCAGCCACGTGATCAGTGCATGATAGCCACGTGATCAGTGCATGATCAGTCACGTGATCAGTGCATGATCAGTCACGTGATCAGTGCATGATCATTTACGTGATCAGTGCATGATCAGTCACGTGACCAGTATATGGTACCTACGTGATCATTGCATGATCAGCCACGTGATCAGTGCATGATAGCCACGTGATCAGTGCATGATCAGTTACGTGATCAGTGTATGATCAGCCACGTGATCAGTGCATGAGTGCCACGTGATCAGTGCATGATCAGTCACGTGACAGTGTGTGATCAGCCACGTGATCAGTGCATGATCAGCCACGTGATCAGTGCATGATAGCCACGTGATCAGTGCATGATCAGTTACGTGATCAGTGTATGATCAGCCACGTGATCAGTGCATGATTTCCACGTGATCAGTGCATGATCAGTCACGTGATCAGTGTGTGATCAGCCACGTGATCAGTGCATGATCAGTCACGTGATCAGTGCATGATCAATTACGTGATCAGTGCATGATCAGTCACGTGACCAGTACATGGTTGCTACGTGATCATTGCATGATCAGCCACGTGAGCAGTGCATGATAGCCACGTGATCAGTGCATGATCAGTCACGTGATCAGTGCATGATCAGTCACGTGAACAGTGCATGATCATTTACGTGATCTGTGCATGATCAGTCACGTGACCAGTATATGGTAGCTACGTGATCATTGCATGATCAGCCACGTGATCAGTGCATGATAGCCACGTGATCAGTGCATGATCAGTTACGTGAGCAGTTATGATCAGCCACGTGATCAGTGCATGAGTGCCACGTGATCAGTGCATGATCAGTCACGTGACAGTGTGTGATCAGCCACGTGATCAGTGCATGATCAGCCACGTGATCAGTGCATGATAGCCACGTGATCAGTGCATGATCAGTTACGTGATCAGTGTATGATCAGCCACGTGATCAGTGCATGATAGCCACGTGATCAGTGCATGATCAGTCACGTGATCAGTGCATGATCAGTCACGTGATCAGTGCATGATCAGCCACGTGATCAGTGCATGATAGCCACGTGATCAGTGCATGATCAGCCACGTGATCAGTGCATGATCAGCCACGTGATCAGTGCATGATTGCTACGTGATCAGTGCATGATCAGTCACGTGATCAGTGCATGATCAGGCACGTGATCAGTGCATGATCAGCCACGTGATCAGTGCATGATAGCCACGTGATCAGTGCATGATCAGTCACGTGATCAGTGCATGATCAGTCACGTGACCAGTACATGGTAGCTACATGATCATTGCATGATCAGCCACGTGATCAGTGCATGATAGCCACGTGATCAGTGCATGATCAGTCACGTGATCAGTGCATGATCAGTCACGTGATCAGTGCATGATCAGGCACGTGATCAGTGCATGATCAGCCACGTGATCAGTGCATGATAGCCACGTGATCAGTGCATGATCAGTCACGTGATCAGTGCATGATCAGTCACGTGATCAGTGCATGATCAGCCACGTGATCAGTGCATGATCAATTACGTGATCAGTGCATGATCAGTCACGTGATCAGTGCATGGTAGCTGCGTGATCAGTGCATGATCAGCCACGTGATCAGTGCATGATAGCCACGTGATCAGTGCATGATCAGTCACGTGATCAGTGCATGATCAGCCACGTGATCAGTGCATGATCAGTCACGTGATCAGCACATGATAGCTGCGTGATCAGTGCATGATCAGCCACGTGATCAGTGCATGATAGCCACGTGATCAGTGCATGATAGCCACGTGATCAGTGCATGATCAGTCACGTGATCAGTGCATGATCAGCCACGTGATCAGTGCATGATCAGTCACGTGATCAGTGCATGATCAGCCACGTGATCAGTGCATGATCAGTCACGTGATCAGTACATGATAGCTGCGTGATCAGTGCATGATCAGCCACGTGATCAGTGCATGATAGCCACGTGATCAGTGCATGATATCCACATGATCAGTGAATGATAGTCAAGTGATCAGTGCATTATTGCCACGTGATCAGTGCATGATCAGTCACGTGATCAGTGCATGATCAGTCACGTGATCAGTGCATGATCAGCCACGTGATCAGTGCATGATCAGTCACGTGATCAGTGCATGATCAATTACGTGATCAGTGCATGATCAGTCACGTGACCAGTACATGGTAGCTACGTGATCATTGCATGATCAGCCACGTGATCAGTGCATGATAGCCACGTGATCAGTGCATGATCAGTCACGTGATCAGTGCATGATCAGTCACGTGATCAGTGCATGATCAGCCACGTGATCAGTGCATGATCAGTCACGTGATCAGTGCATGATCAGTCACGTGATCAGTGCATGATCAGTCACGTGATCAGTGCATGATCAGTCACGTGATCAGTGCATGATCAGCCACGTGATCAGTGCATGATCAGCCACGTGATCAGTGCATGATCAATTACGTGATCAGTGCATGATCAGTCACGTGATCAGTGCATGATAGCTACGTGATCAGTGCATGATCAGCCACGTGATCAGTGCATGATAGCCACGTGATCAGTGCATGATCAGCCACGTGATCAGTGCATGATCAGTCACGTGATCAGTGCATGATCAGTCACGTCAGTGCATGATCATCCACGTGATCAGTGCATGTCAGTCATGTGTCAGTGCATGATAGCCCGTGATCAGTGCATGATCAGTCCCGTGATCAGTGCATGATCAGCCACGTGATCAGTGCATGATAGCCACGTGATCAGTGCATGATCAGTCACGTGATCAGTGCATGATCAGTCACGTGATCAGTGCATGATCAGCCACGTGATCAGTGCATGATCAGCCACGTGATCAGTGCATGATCAATTACGTGATCAGTGCATGATCAGTCACGTGATCAGTGCATGGTAGCTACGTGATCAGTGCATGATCAGCCACGTGATCAGTGCATGATAGCCACGTGATCAGTGCATGATCAGCCACGTGATCAGTGCATGATCAGTCACGTGATCAGTGCATGATCAGTCACGTGATCAGTGCATGATCATCCACGTGATCAGTGCATGTCAGTCATGTATCAGTGCATGATAGCCCGTGATCAGTGCATGATCAGTCACGTGATCAGTGCATGATCAGCCACGTGATCAGTGCATGATAGCCACGTGATCAGTGCATGATCAGTCACGTGATCAGTGCATGATCAGCCACGTGATCAGTGCATGATCAGTCACGTGATCAGTGCATGATAGCTGCGTGATCAGTGCATGATCAGCCACGTGATCAGTGCATGATAGCCACGTGATCAGTGCATGATCAGTCACGTGATCAGTGCATGATCAGCCACGTGATCGTGTGTGATCAGCCACGTGATCAGTGCATGATGAGTCACGTGATCAGTGCATGATCAATTACGTGATCAGTGCATGATCAGTCACGTGACCAGTACATGGTTGCTACGTGATCAGTGCATGATCAGCCACGTGAGCAGTGCATGATAGCCACGTGATCAGTGCATGATCAGTCACGTGATCAGTGCATGATCAGTCACGTGATCAGTGCATGATCATTTACGTGATCAGTGCATGATCAGTCACGTGACCAGTATATGGTAGCTACGTGATCATTGCATGATCAGCCACGTGAGCAGTGCATGATAGCCACGTGATGTGTGCATGATCAGTTACGTGATCAGTGTATGATCAGCCACGTGATCAGTGCATGAGTGCCACGTGATCAGTGCATGATCAGTCACGTGACAGTGTGTGATCAGCCACGTGATCAGTGCATGATCAGCCACGTGATCAGTGCATGATAGCCACGTGATCAGTGCATGATCAGTTACGTGATCAGTGTATGATCAGCCACGTGATCAGTGCATGATTTCCACGTGATCAGTGCATGATCAGTCACGTGATCAGTGCATGATCAGCCACGTGATCAGTGCATGATCAGTCACGTGATCAGTGCATGATCAATTACGTGATCAGTGCATGATCAGTCACGTGACCAGTACATGGTTGCTACGTGATCATTGCATGATCAGCCACGTGAGCAGTGCATGATAGCCACGTGATCAGTGCATGATCAGTCACGTGATCAGTGCATGATCAGTCACGTGAACAGTGCATGATCATTTACGTGATCTGTGCATGATCAGTCACGTGACCAGTATATGGTAGCTACGTGATCATTGCATGATCAGCCACGTGATCAGTGCATGATAGCCACGTGATCAGTGCATGATCAGTTACGTGATCAGTTATGATCAGCCACGTGATCAGTGCATGAGTGCCACGTGATCAGTGCATGATCAGTCACGTGACAGTGTGTGATCAGCCACGTGATCAGTGCATGATCAGCCACGTGATCAGTGCATGATAGCCACGTGATCAGTGCATGATCAGTTACGTGATCAGTGTATGATCAGCCACGTGATCAGTGCATGATAGCCACGTGATCAGTGCATGATCAGTCACGTGATCAGTGCATGATCAGTCACGTGATCAGTGCATGATCAGCCACGTGATCAGTGCATGATCAGCCACGTGATCAGTGCATGATCAGCCACGTGATCAGTGCATGATCAGCCACGTGATCAGTGCATGATTGCCACGTGATCAGTGCATGATCAGTCACGTGATCAGTGCATGATCAGGCACGTGATCAGTGCATGATCAGCCACGTGATCAGTGCATGATAGCCACGTGATCAGTGCATGATCAGTCACGTGATCAGTGCATGATCAGTCACGTGACCAGTACATGGTAGCTACATGATCATTGCATGATCAGCCACGTGATCAGTGCATGATAGCCACGTGATCAGTGCATGATCAGTCACGTGATCAGTGCATGATCAGTCACGTGATCAGTGCATGACAGGCACGTGATCAGTGCATGATCAGCCACGTGATCAGTGCATGATAGCCACGTGATCAGTGCATGATCAGTCACGTGATCAGTGCATGATCAGTCACGTGATCAGTGCATGATCAGCCACGTGATCAGTGCATGATCAATTACGTGATCAGTGCATGATCAGTCACGTGATCAGTGCATGATAGCTGCGTGATCAGTGCATGATCAGCCACGTGATCAGTGCATGATAGCCACGTGATCAGTGCATGATCAGTCACGTGATCAGTGCATGATCAGCCACGTGATCAGTGCATGATCAGTCACGTGATCAGCACATGATAGCTGCGTGATCAGTGCATGATCAGCCACGTGATCAGTGCATGATAGCCACGTGATCAGTGCATGATAGCCACGTGATCAGTGCATGATCAGTCACGTGATCAGTGCATGATCAGCCACGTGATCAGTGCATGATCAGTCACGTGATCAGTGCATGATCAGCCACGTGATCAGTGCATGATCAGTCACGTGATCAGCACATGATAGCTGCGTGATCATTGCATGATCAGCCACGTGATCAGTGCATGATAGCCACGTGATCAGTGCATGATCATCCACGTGATCAGTGCATGATCAGTCACGTGATCAGTGCATGATAGCCACGTGATCAGTGCATGATCAGTCACGTGATCAGTGCATGATCAGTCACGTGATCAGTGCATGATCAGCCACGTGATCAGTGCATGATCAGTCACGTGATCAGTGCATGATCAATTACGTGATCAGTGCATGATCAGTCACGTGACCAGTGCATGGTAGCTACGTGATCAGTGCATGATCAGCCACGTGATCAGTGCATGATAGCCACGTGATCAGTGCATGATCAGTCACGTGATCAGTGCATGATCAGTCACGTGATCAGTGCATGATCAGCCACGTGATCAGTGCATGATCAGTCACGTGATCAGTGCATGATCAGTCACGTGATCAGTGCATGATCAGTCACGTGATCAGTGCATGATCAGTCACGTGATCAGTGCATGATCAGCCACGTGATCAGTGCATGATCAGCCACGTGATCAGTGCATGATCAATTACGTGATCAGTGCATGATCAGTCACGTGATCAGTGCATGGTAGCTACGTGATCAGTGCATGATCAGCCACGTGATCAGTGCATGATAGCCACGTGATCAGTGCATGATCAGCCACGTGATCAGTGCATGATCAGTCACGTGATCAGTGCATGATCAGTCACGTGATCAGTGCATGATCAGCCACGTGATCAGTGCATGTCAGTCATGTGTCAGTGCATGATAGCCCGTGATCAGTGCATGATCAGTCCCGTGATCAGTGCATGATCAGCCACGTGATCAGTGCATGATAGCCACGTGATCAGTGCATGATCAGTCACGTGATCAGTGCATGATCAGTCACGTGATCAGTGCATGATCAGCCACGTGATCAGTGCATGATCAGCCACGTGATCAGTGCATGATCAATTACGTGATCAGTGCATGATCAGTCACGTGATCAGTACATGGTAGCTACGTGATCAGTGCATGATCAGCCACGTGATCAGTGCATGATAGCCACGTGATCAGTGCATGATCAGCCACGTGATCAGTGCATGATCAGTCACGTGATCAGTGCATGATCAGTCACGTGATCAGTGCATGATCAGCCACGTGATCAGTGCATGATCAGTCATGTGTCAGTGCATGATAGCCCGTGATCAGTGCATGATCAGTCACGTGATCAGTGCATGATCAGCCACGTGATCAGTGCATGATAGCCACGTGATCAGTGCATGATCAGTCACGTGATCAGTGCATGATCAGCCACGTGATCAGTGCATGATCAGTCACGTGATCAGTGCATGATAGCTGCGTGATCAGTGCATGATCAGCCACGTGATCAGTGCATGATAGCCACGTGATCAGTGCATGATCAGTCACGTGATCAGTGCATGATCAGCCACGTGATCAGTGCATGATCAGCCACGTGATCAGTGCATGATCAGTCACGTGATCAGTGCATGATCAATTACGTGATCAGTGCATGATCAGTCACGTGATCAGTGCATGGTTGCTACGTGATCATGCATGATCAGCCACGTGATCAGTGCATGATAGCCACGTGATCAGTGCATGATCAGTCACGTGATCAGTGCATGATCAGTCACGTGATCAGTGCATGATCAGTTACGTGATCAGTGCATGATCAGTCACGTGACCAGTATATGGTAGCTACGTGATCATTGCATGATCAGCCACGTGATCAGTGCATGATAGCCACGTGATCAGTGCATGATCAGTCACGTGATCAGTGCATGATCAGCCACGTGATCAGTGCATGATGCCACGTGATCAGTGCATGATCAGTCACGTGATCAGTGCATGATCAGCCACGTGATCAGTGCATGATAGCCACGTGATCAGTGCATGATCAGTCACGTGATAGTGCATGATCAGCCACGTGATCAGTGCATGATCAGCCACGTGATCAGTGCATGATCAATTACGTGATCAGTGCATGATCAGTCACGTGACCAGTACATGGTTGCTACGTGATCATTGCATGATCAGCCACGTGATCAGTGCATGATAGCCACGTGATCAGTGCATGATCAGTCACGTGATCAGTGCATGATCAGTCACGTGATCAGTGCATGATCATTTACGTGATCAGTGCATGATCAGTCACGTGACCAGTATATGGTAGCTACGTGATCATTGCATGATCAGCCACGTGATCAGTGCATGATAGCCACGTGATCAGTGCATGATCAGTTACGTGATCAGTTATGATCAGCCACGTGATCAGTGCATGAGTGCCACGTGATCAGTGCATGATCAGTCACGTGACAGTGTGATCAGCCACGTGATCAGTGCATGATCAGCCACGTGATCAGTGCATGATAGCCACGTGATCAGTGCATGATCAGTCACGTGATCAGTGCATGATCAGCCACGTGATCAGTGCATGATCAGCCACGTGATCAGTGCATGATCAGTCACGTGATCAGTGCATGATCAGTCACGTGATCAGTGCATGATCAGCCACGTGATCAGTGCATGATCAGCCACGTGATCAGTGCATGATCAGTCACGTGATCAGTGCATGATCAGCCACGTGATCAGTGCATGATAGCCACGTGATCAGTGCATGATCAGTCACGTGATAGTGTGTGATCAGCCACGTGATCAGTGCATGATGAGCCACGTGATCAGTGCATGATCAATTACGTGATCAGTGCATGATCAGTCACGTGACCAGTACATGGTTGCTACGTGATCATTGCATGATCAGCCACGTGATCAGTGCATGATAGCCACGTGATCAGTGCATGATCAGTCACGTGATCAGTGCATGATCAGTCACGTGATCAGTGCATGATCATTTACGTGATCAGTGCATGATCAGTCACGTGATCAGTATATGGTAGCTACGTGATCATTGCATGATCAGCCACGTGATCAGTGCATGATAGCCACGTGATCAGTGCATGATCAGTTACGTGATCAGTTATGATCAGCCACGTGATCAGTGCATGAGTGCCACGTGATCAGTGCATGATCAGTCACGTGACAGTGTGTGATCAGCCACGTGATCAGTGCATGATCAGCCACGTGATCAGTGCATGATAGCCACGTGATCAGTGCATGATCAGTTACGTGATCAGTGCATGATCAGCCACGTGATCAGTGCATGATAGCCACGTGATCAGTGCATGATCAGTCACGTGATCAGTGCATGATCAGTCACGTGATCAGTGCATGATCAGCCACGTGATCAGTGCATGATCAGCCACGTGATCAGTGCATGATCAGCCACGTGATCAGTGCATGATCAGCCACGTGATCAGTGCATGATTGCCACGTGATCAGTGCATGATCAGTCACGTGATCAGTGCATGATCAGGCACGTGATCAGTGCATGATCAGCCACGTGATCAGTGCATGATAGCCACGTGATCAGTGCATGATCAGTCACGTGATCAGTGCATGATCAGTCACGTGACCAGTACATGGTAGCTACATGATCATTGCATGATCAGCCACGTGATCAGTGCATGATAGCCACGTGATCAGTGCATGATCAGTCACGTGATCAGTGCATGATCAGTCACGTGATCAGTGCATGATCAGCCACGTGATCAGTGCATGATCAGCCACGTGATCAGTGCATGATAGCCACGTGATCAGTGCATGATCAGTCACGTGATCAGTGCATGATCAGTCACGTGATCAGTGCATGATCAGCCACGTGATCAGTGCATGATCAATTACGTGATCAGTGCATGATCAGTCACGTGATCAGTGCATGGTAGCTGTGATCAGTGCATGATCAGCCACGTGATCAGTGCATGATAGCCACGTGATCAGTGCATGATCAGTCACGTGATCAGTGCATGATCAGCCACGTGATCAGTGCATGATCAGTCACGTGATCAGCACATGGTAGCTGCGTGATCAGTGCATGATCAGCCACGTGATCAGTGCATGATAGCCACGTGATCAGTGCATGATAGCCACGTGATCAGTGCATGATCAGTCACGTGATCAGTGCATGATCAGCCACGTGATCAGTGCATGATCAGTCACGTGATCAGTGCATGATCAGTCACGTGATCAGTGCATGATCAGCCACGTGATCAGTGCATGATCAGTCACGTGATCAGTGCATGATAGCTGCGTGATCAGTGCATGATCAGCCACGTGATCAGTGCATGATAGCCACGTGATCAGTGCATGATAGCCACGTGATCAGTGCATGATCAGTCACGTGATCAGTGCATGATTGCCACGTGATCAGTGCATGATCAGTCACGTGATCAGTGCATGATCAGTCACGTGATCAGTGCATGATCAGCCACGTGATCAGTGCATGATCAGTCACGTGATCAGTGCATGATCAATTACGTGATCAGTGCATGATCAGTCACGTGATCAGTACATGGTAGCTACGTGATCAGTGCATGATCAGCCACGTGATCAGTGCATGATAGCCACGTGATCAGTGCATGATCAGTCACGTGATCAGTGCATGATCAGTCACGTGATCAGTGCATGATCAGCCACGTGATCAGTGCATGATCAGTCACGTGATCAGTGCATGATCAGTCACGTGATCAGTGCATGATCAGTCACGTGATCAGTGCATGATCAGTCACGTGATCAGTGCATGATCAGCCACGTGATCAGTGCATGATCAGCCACGTGATCAGTGCATGATCAGTCACGTGATCAGTGCATGATCAGTCACGTGATCAGTGCATGATAGCTACGTGATCAGTGCATGATCAGTCACGTGATCAGTGCATGATCAGCCACGTGATCAGTGCATGATCAGTCACGTGATCAGTATGATCAGCCACGTGATCAGTGCATGATAGCCACGTGATCAGTGCATGATCAGTCACGTGATCAGTGCATGATCAGCCACGTGATCAGTGCATGATCAGTCACGTGATCAGCACATGATAGCTGCGTGATCAGTGCATGATCAGCCACGTGATCAGTGCATGATAGCCACGTGATCAGTGCATGATCAGTCACGTGATCAGTGCATGATCAGCCACGTGATCGTGTGTGATCAGCCACGTGATCAGTGCATGATGAGTCACGTGATCAGTGCATGATCAATTACGTGATCAGTGCATGATCAGTCACGTGACCAGTACATGGTTGCTACGTGATCATTGCATGATCAGCCACGTGATCAGTGCATGATAGCCACGTGATCAGTGCATGATCAGTCACGTGATCAGTGCATGATCAGTCACGTGATCAGTGCATGATCATTTACGTGATCAGTGCATGATCAGTCACGTGACCAGTATATGGTACCTACGTGATCATTGCATGATCAGCCACGTGATCAGTGCATGATAGCCACGTGATCAGTGCATGATCAGTTACGTGATCAGTGTATGATCAGCCACGTGATCAGTGCATGAGTGCCACGTGATCAGTGCATGATCAGTCACGTGACAGTGTGTGATCAGCCACGTGATCAGTGCATGATCAGCCACGTGATCAGTGCATGATAGCCACGTGATCAGTGCATGATCAGTTACGTGATCAGTGTATGATCAGCCACGTGATCAGTGCATGATAGCCACGTGATCAGTGCATGATCAGTCACGTGATCAGTGCATGATCAGCCACGTGATCAGTGCATGATCAGTCACGTGATCAGTGCATGATCAATTACGTGATCAGTGCATGATCAGTCACGTGACCAGTACATGGTTGCTACGTGATCATTGCATGATCAGCCACGTGAGTGCATGATAGCCACGTGATCAGTGCATGATCAGTCACGTGATCAGTGCATGATCAGTCACTGATCAGTGCATGATCATTTACGTGATCTGTGCATGATCAGTCACGTGACCAGTATATGGTAGCTACGTGATCATTGCATGATCAGCCACGTGATCAGTGCATGATAGCCACGTGATCAGTGCATGATCAGTTACGTGATCAGTTATGATCAGCCACGTGATCAGTGCATGAGTGCCACGTGATCAGTGCATGATCAGTCACGTGACAGTGTGTGATCAGCCACGTGATCAGTGCATGATCAGCCACGTGATCAGTGCATGATAGCCACGTGATCAGTGCATGATCAGTTACGTGATCAGTGTATGATCAGCCACGTGATCAGTGCATGATAGCCACGTGATCAGTGCATGATCAGTCACGTGATCAGTGCATGATCAGTCACGTGATCAGTGCATGATCAGCCACGTGATCAGTGCATGATAGCCACGTGATCAGTGCATGATCAGCCACGTGATCAGTGCATGATCAGCCACGTGATCAGTGCATGATTGCCACGTGATCAGTGCATGATCAGTCACGTGATCAGTGCATGATCAGGCACGTGATCAGTGCATGATCAGCCACGTGATCAGTGCATGATACCACGTGATCAGTGCATGATCAGTCACGTGATCAGTGCATGATCAGTCACGTGATCAGTACATGGTAGCTACGTGATCATTGCATGATCAGCCACGTGATCAGTGCATGATAGCCACGTGATCAGTGCATGATCAGTCACGTGATCAGTGCATGATCAGTCACGTGATCAGTGCATGACAGGCACGTGATCAGTGCATGATCAGCCACGTGATCAGTGCATGATAGCCACGTGATCAGTGCATGATCAGTCACGTGATCAGTGCATGATCAGTCACGTGATCAGTGCATGATCAGCCACGTGATCAGTGCATGATCAATTACGTGATCAGTGCATGATCAGTCACGTGATCAGTGCATGGTAGCTGCGTGATCAGTGCATGATCAGCCACGTGATCAGTGCATGATAGCCACGTGATCAGTGCATGATCAGTCACGTGATCAGTGCATGATCAGCCACGTGATCAGTGCATGATCAGTCACGTGATCAGCACATGATAGCTGCGTGATCAGTGCATGATCAGCCACGTGATCAGTGCATGATAGCCACGTGATCAGTGCATGATAGCCACGTGATCAGTGCATGATCAGTCACGTGATCAGTGCATGATCAGCCACGTGATCAGTGCATGATCAGTCACGTGATCAGTGCATGATCAGTCACGTGATCAGTGCATGATCAGCCACGTGATCAGTGCATGATCAGTCACGTGATCAGTGCATGATAGCTGCGTGATCAGTGCATGATCAGCCACGTGATCAGTGCATGATAGCCACGTGATCAGTGCATGATCATCCACGTGATCAGTGCATGATAGTCACGTGATCAGTGCATGATAGCCACGTGATCAGTGCATGATCAGTCACGTGATCAGTGCATGATCAGTCACGTGATCAGTGCATGATCAGCCACGTGATCAGTGCATGATCAGTCACGTGATCAGTGCATGATCAATTACGTGATCAGTGCATGATCAGTCACGTGACCAGTACATGGTTGCTACGTGATCAGTGCATGATCAGCCACGTGATCAGTGCATGATAGCCACGTGATCAGTGCATGATCAGTCACGTGATCAGTGCATGATCAGTCACGTGATCAGTGCATGATCAGCCACGTGATCAGTGCATGATCAGTCACGTGATCAGTGCATGATCAGTCACGTGATCAGTGCATGATCAGCCACGTGATCAGTGCATGATCAGTCATGTAGTCAGTGCATGATAGCCCGTGATCAGTGCATGATCAGTCCCGTGATCAGTGCATGATCAGCCACGTGATCAGTGCATGATAGCCACGTGATCAGTGCATGATCAGTCACGTGATCAGTGCATGATCAGCCACGTGATCAGTGCATGATAGCCACGTGATCAGTGCATGACAATTACGTGATCAGTGCATGATCAGTCACGTGATCAGTGCATGATAGCCACGTGATCAGTGCATGATCAGTCACGTGATAGTGTGTGATCAGCCACGTGAACAGTGCATGATCAGTCACGTGATCAGGGCCTGCTGAGCTGCGTGATTACTGTCTGCTCATCTGCTTGACAATTGCCAGCTGAGCTGTACGATTCCTGCCTGTCATCTGCTTGACAATTGCCACCTGTGCTGCATAATTCCTGCCTGCTCATCTACTTGATTATTGCCAGCTGAGCAGCATGATTTCTCAGAGCTGAGTTCCATGATTATAGCCTGCTGACTGATTCGTGCCTACTCAGCTCTTTGTTCATTGCCTCCAGATGCACATGATCAGTGTATGACACCAAACATGATCAGTGCATGATCAGTCACATGATCAATGCATGATCAGCCACGTGATCAGTGCATGATCAGTTACGTGATCAGTGCATGATCAGTCACGTGACCAGTGCATGATAGCCACGTGATCAGTGCATGATCAGCCACGTGATCAGTGCATGATCAGCCACGTGATCAGTGCATGATCAGTTACGTGAGCAGTGCATGATCAGCCACGTGATCAGTGCATGGTCAGACACGTGAACAGTGTATGATCAGCCACGTGATCAGTGCATGATATCCAAGTGATCAGTGCATGATCAATCACGTGATCAGTGTATGATCAGCCACGTGAACAGTGCATGCTCAGTCACGTGATCAGGGCCTGCTGAGCTGCGTGATTACTGTCTGCTCATCTGCTTGACAATTGCCAGCTGAGCTGCATGATTCCTGCCTGTCATCTGCTTGACAATTGCCAGCTGTGCTGTGTAATTCCTGCCTGCTCAGCTGCTTGATTATTGCCAGCTGAGCAGCATGATTCCTCACAGCTGAGTTCCATGATTATTGCCTGCTGACTGTTTGATTCGTGCCTACTCAGCTCTTTGTTTATTGCCTCCAGAGGCACATGATCAGTGTATGATAGCAAACATGATCAGCGCATGATCAGTCACATGATCAGCGCCATTAAGTCACGTGATCACTACATGATAGTCATGTGATCAGTCCATGCTCAGTCACGGTATCAGTGCATGATCAGCCACGTGATCAGTGCATGATAGCCACGTGATCAGTGCATGATCAGCCACGTGATCAGTGCATGATCAGCCACGTGATCAGTGCATGATTGCTACGTGATCAGTGCATGATCAGTCACGTGATCAGTGCATGATCAGGCACGTGATCAGTGCATGATCAGCCACGTGATCAGTGCATGATAGCCACGTGATCAGTGCATGATCAGTCACGTGATCAGTGCATGATCAGTCACGTGACCAGTACATGGTAGCTACGTGATCATTGCATGATCAGCCACGTGAGTAGTGCATGATAGCCACGTGATCAGTGCATGATCAGTCACGTGATCAGTGCATGATCAGTCACGTGATCAGTGCATGATCAGGCACGTGATCAGTGCATGATCAGCCACGTGATCAGTGCATGATAGCCACGTGATCAGTGCATGATCAGTCACGTGATCAGTGCATGATCAGCCACGTGATCAGTGCATGATCAGCCACGTGATCAGTGCATGATCAATTACGTGATCAGTGCATGATCAGTCACGTGATCAGTGCATGATAGCCACGTGATCAGTGCATGATCAGCCACGTGATCAGTGCATGATCAGCCACGTGATCAGTGCATGATCAGTCACGTGATCAGTACATGATAGCTGCGTGATCATTGCATGATCAGCCACGTGATCAGTGCATGATAGCCACGTGATCAGTGCATGATAGCCACGTGATCAGTGCATGATCAGTCACGTGATCGTGTGTGATCAGCCACGTGATCAGTGCATGATATCCACGTGATCAGTGCATGATAGCCACGTGATCAGTGCATGATAGCCACGTGATCAGTGCATGATCAGTCACGTGATACATGTGTGATCAGCCACGTGATCAGTGCATGATGAGCCACGTGATCAGTGCATGATCAATTACGTGATCAGTGCATGATCAGTCACGTGACCAGTACATGGTTGCTACGTGATCATTGCATGATCAGCCACGTGAGCAGTGCATGATAGCCACGTGATCAGTGCATGATCAGTCACGTGATCAGTGCATGATCAGTCACGTGAACAGTGCATGATCATTTACGTGATCAGTGCATGATCAGTCACGTGACCAGTATATGTTACCTACGTGATCATTGCATGATCAGCCACGTGAGCAGTGCATGATAGCCACGTGATCAGTGCATGATCAGTTACGTGAGCAGTGTATGATCAGCCACGTGATCAGTGCATGAGTGCCACGTGATCAGTGCATGATCAGTCACGTGACAGTGTGTGATCAGCCACGTGATCAGTGCATGATCAGCCACGTGATCAGTGCATGATAGCCACGTGATCAGTGCATGATCAGTTACGTGATCAGTGTATGATCAGCCACGTGATCAGTGCATGATCAGACACGTGATCAGTGCATGATCAGCCACGTGATCAGTGCATGATATCCACGTGATCAGTGCATGATCAGTCACGTGATCAGTGTATGATCAGCCACGTGATCAGTGCATGATCAGTCACGTGATCAGTGCATGATCAATTACGTGATCAGTGCATGATCAGTCACGTGACCAGTACATGGTTGCTACGTGATCATTGCATGATCAGCCACGTGATCAGTGCATGATAGCCACGTGATCAGTGCATGATCAGTCACGTGATCAGTGCATGATCAGTCACTGATCAGTGCATGATCAGTTACGTGATCAGTGCATGATCAGTCACGTGACCAGTATATGGTAGCTACGTGATCATTGCATGATCAGCCACGTGATCAGTGCATGATAGCCACGTGATCAGTGCATGATCAGTCACGTGATCAGTGTATGATCAGCCACGTGATCAGTGCATGAGTGCCACGTGATCAGTGCATGATCAGTCACGTGATCAGTGTGTGATCAGCCACGTGATCAGTGCATGATCAGCCACGTGATCAGTGCATGATAGCCACGTGATCAGTGCATGATCAGTCACGTGATCAGTGCATGATCAGCCACGTGATCAGTGCATGATAGCCACGTGATCAGTGCATGATCAGTCACGTGATCAGTGCATGATCAGTCACGTGATCAGTGCATGATCAGCCACGTGATCAGTGCATGATCAGTCACGTGATCAGTGCATGATAGCTACGTGATCAGTGCATGATCAGCCACGTGATCAGTGCATGATAGCCACGTGATCAGTGCATGATCAGCCACGTGATCAGTGCATGATCAGCCACGTGATCAGTGCATGATAGCCACGTGATCAGTGCATGATCAGCCACGTGATCAGTGCATGATCAGCCACGTGATCAGTGCATGATAGCCACGTGATCAGTGCATGATCAGTCACGTGATCAGTGCATGATCAGGCACGTGATCAGTGCATGATCAGCCACGTGATCAGTGCATGATAGCCACGTGATCAGTGCATGATCAGTCACGTGATCAGTGCATGATCAGTCACGTGATCAGTACATGGTAGCTACGTGATCAGTGCATGATCAGCCACGTGATCAGTGCATGATAGCCACGTGATCAGTGCATGATCAGTCACGTGATCAGTGCATGATCAGTCACGTGATCAGTGCATGATCAGGCACGTGATCAGTGCATGATCAGCCACGTGATCAGTGCATGATAGCCACGTGATCAGTGCATGATCAGTCACGTGATCAGTGCATGATCAGTCACGTGATCAGTGCATGATCAGCCACGTGATCAGTGCATGATCAGTTACGTGATCAGTGCATGATCAGTCACGTGATCAGTGCATGATAGCTACGTGATCAGTGCATGATCAGCCACGTGATCAGTGCATGATAGCCACGTGATCAGTGCATGATCAGTCACGTGATCAGTGCATGATCAGCCACGTGATCAGTGCATGATCAGTCACGTGATCAGCACATGATAGCTGCGTGATCAGTGCATGATCAGCCACGTGATCAGTGCATGATAGCCACGTGATCAGTGCATGATCAGCCACGTGATCAGTGCATGATCAGTCACGTGATCAGTGCATGATCAGCCACGTGATCAGTGCATGATCAGCCACGTGATCAGTGCATGATAGCCACGTGATCAGTGCATGATCAGTCACGTGATCAGTGTATGATCAGCCACGTGAACAGTGCATGCTCAGTCACGTGATCAGGGCCTGCTGAGCTGCGTGATTACTGTCTGCTCATCTGCTTGACAATTGCCAGCTGAGCTGCACGATTCCTGCCTGTCATCTGCTTGACAATTGCCAGCTGTGCTGCATAATTCCTGCCTGCTCAGCTGCTTGATTATTGCCAGCTGAGCAGCATGATTTCTCAGAGCTGAGTTCCATGATTATTGCCTGCTGACTGATTCGTGCCTACTCAGCTCTTTGTTCATTGCCTCCAGAGGCACATGATCAGTGTATGATACCAAACATGATCAGCACATGATCAGTCACATGATCAGTGCATGATAGCCACGTGATCAGTGCATGATCAGTTACGTGATCAGTGCATGATCAGTCACGTGATCAGTGCATGGTAGCCACGTGATCAGTGCATGATCAGCCACGTGATCAGTGCATGATCAGCCACGTGATCAGTGCATGATCAGTCACGTGATCAGTGCATGATCAGCCACGTGATCAGTGCATGATGCCACGTGATCAGTGCATGATCAGTCACGTGACAGTGCATGATCAGCCACGTGATCAGTGCATGATCAGCCACGTGATCAGTGCATGATAGCCACGTGATCAGTGCATGATCAGTCACGTGATCAGTGCATGATCAGCCACGTGATCAGTGCATGATCAGACACGTGATCAGTGCATGATCAGCCACGTGATCAGTGCATGATAGCCACGTGATCAGTGCATGATCAGTCACGTGATCAGTGTGTGATCAGCCACGTGATCAGTGCATGATCAGTCACGTGATCAGTGCATGATCAATTACGTGATCAGTGCATGATCAGTCACGTGACCAGTACATGGTTGCTACGTGATCATTGCATGATCAGCCACGTGATCAGTGCATGATAGCCACGTGATCAGTGCATGATCAGTCACGTGATCAGTGCATGATCAGTCACTGATCAGTGCATGATCATTTACGTGATCAGTGCATGATCAGTCACGTGATCAGTATATGGTAGCTACGTGATCATTGCATGATCAGCCACGTGATCAGTGCATGATAGCCACGTGATCAGTGCATGATCAGTCACGTGATCAGTGTATGATCAGCCACGTGATCAGTGCATGAGTGCCACGTGATCAGTGCATGATCAGTCACGTGATCAGTGTGTGATCAGCCACGTGATCAGTGCATGATCAGCCACGTGATCAGTGCATGATAGCCACGTGATCAGTGCATGATCAGTTACGTGATCAGTGCATGATCAGCCACGTGATCAGTGCATGATCAGACACGTGATCAGTGCATGATCAGCCACGTGATCAGTGCATGATATCCACGTGATCAGTGCATGATCAGTCACGTGATCAGTGCATGATCAGTCACGTGATCAGTGCATGATCAGCCACGTGATCAGTGCATGATCAGTCACGTGATCAGTGCATGATAGCTACGTGATCAGTGCATGATCAGCCACGTGATCAGTGCATGATAGCCACGTGATCAGTGCATGATAGCCACGTGATCAGTGCATGATCAGTCACGTGATCAGTGCATGATCAGCCACGTGATCAGTGCATGATCAGCCACGTGATCAGTATGATCAGCCACGTGATCAGTGCATGATAGCCACGTGATCAGTGCATGATCAGTCACGTGATCAGTGCATGATAGCCACGTGATCAGTGCATGATCAGCCACGTGATCAGTGCATGATCAGTCACGTGATCAGTGCATGATCAGTCACGTGATCAGTGCATGATCATCCACGTGATCAGTGCATGATCAGTCATGTGATCAGTGCATGATAGCCCATGATCAGTGCATGATCAGTCCCGTGATCAGTGCATGATCAGCCACGTGATCAGTGCATGATAGCCACGTGATCAGTGCATGATCAGTCACGTGATCAGTGCATGATCAGCCACGTGATCAGTGCATGATAGCCACGTGATCAGTGCATGACAGTCACGTGATCAGTGCATGATCAGTCACGTGATCAGTGCATGATCAGCCACGTGATCAGTGCATGATCAGTCACGTGATCAGTGCATGATCAGCCACGTGATCAGTGCATGATCAGTCACGTGATCAGTGCATGGTAGCTGCGTGATCAGTGCATGATCAGCCACGTGATCAGTGCATGATAGCCACGTGATCAGTGCATGATCAGTCACGTGATCAGTGTATGATCAGCCACGTGAACAGTGCATGCTCAGTCACGTGATCAGGGCCTGCTGAGCTGCGTGATTACTGTCTGCTCATCTGCTTGACAATTGCCAGCTGAGCTGCACGATTCCTGCCTGTCATCTGCTTGACAATTGCCAGCTGTGCTGCATAATTCCTGCCTGCTCAGCTGCTTGATTATTGCCAGCTGAGCAGCATGATTTCTCACAGCTGAGTTCCATGATTATTGCCTGCTGACTGATTCGTGCCTACTCAGCTCTTTGTTCATTGCCTCCAGAGGCACATGATCAGTGTATGATAGCAAACATGATCAGCGCATGATCAGTCACATGATCAGTGCATGATAGCCACGTGATCAGTGCATGATCAGTCACGTGATCAGTGCATGATCAGTCACGTGATCAGTGCATGATAGCCACGTGATCAGTGCATGATCAGCCACGTGATCAGTGCATGATCAGCCACGTGATCAGTGCATGATCAGTCACGTGATCAGTGCATGATCAGCCACGTGATCAGTGCATGATGCCACGTGATCAGTGCATGATCAGTCACGTGACAGTGCATGATCAGCCACGTGATCAGTGCATGATCAGCCACGTGATCAGTGCATGATAGCCACGTGATCAGTGCATGATCAGTCACGTGATCAGTGCATGATCAGCCACGTGATCAGTGCATGATCAGCCACGTGATCAGTGCATGATCAGCCACGTGATCAGTGCATGATAGCCACGTGATCAGTGCATGATCAGTCACGTGATCAGTGCATGATCAGCCACGTGATCAGTGCATGATCAGTCACGTGATCAGTGCATGATCAATTACGTGATCAGTGCATGATCAGTCACGTGACCAGTACATGGTAGCTACGTGATCAGTGCATGATCAGCCACGTGATCAGTGCATGATAGCCACGTGATCAGTGCATGATCAGTCACGTGATCAGTGCATGATCAGTCACGTGATCAGTGCATGATCAGTTACGTGATCAGTGCATGATCAGTCACGTGATCAGTATATGGTAGCTACGTGATCATTGCATGATCAGTCACGTGATCAGTGCATGATAGCCACGTGATCAGTGCATGATCAGTCACGTGATCAGTGCATGATCAGCCACGTGATCAGTGCATGATGCCACGTGATCAGTGCATGATCAGTCACGTGATCAGTGTGTGATCAGCCACGTGATCAGTGCATGATCAGCCACGTGATCAGTGCATGATAGCCACGTGATCAGTGCATGATCAGTCACGTGATCAGTGCATGATCAGCCACGTGATCAGTGCATGATCAGTCACGTGATCAGTGCATGATCAGCCACGTGATCAGTGCATGATATCCACGTGATCAGTGCATGATCAGTCACGTGATCAGTGCATGATCAGTCACGTGATCAGTGCATGATCAGCCACGTGATCAGTGCATGATCAGTCACGTGACCAGTGCATGATAGCTACGTGATCAGTGCATGATCAGCCACGTGATCAGTGCATGATAGCCACGTGATCAGTGCATGATAGCCACGTGATCAGTGCATGATCAGTCACGTGATCAGTGCATGATCAGCCACGTGATCAGTGCATGATCAGCCACGTGATCAGTGCATGATCAGCCACGTGATCAGTGCATGATCAGCCACGTGATCAGTGCATGATCAGCCACGTGATCAGTGCATGATAGCCACGTGATCAGTGCATGATCAGTCACGTGATCAGTGCATGATCAGCCACGTGAACAGTGCATGCTCAGTCACGTGATCAGGGCCTGCTGAGCTGCGTGATTACTGTCTGCTCATCTGCTTGACAATTGCCAGCTGAGCTGCATGATTCCTGCCTGTCATCTGCTTGACAATTGCCAGCTGTGCTGCGTAATTCCTGCCTGCTCAGCTGCTTGATTATTGCCAGCTGAGCAGCATGATTCCTCACAGCTGAGTTCCATGATTATTGCCTGCTGACTGTTTGATTCGTGCCTACTCAGCTCTTTGTTTATTGCCTCCAGAGGCACATGATCAGTGTATGATAGCAAACATGATCAGCGCATGATCAGTCACATGATCAGCGCCATTAAGTCACGTGATCACTACATGATAGTCATGTGATCAGTCCATGCTCAGTCACGGTATCAGTGCATGATCAGCCACGTGATCAGTGCATGATACGTGATCAGTGCATGATCAGTCACGTGATCAGTGCATGATCAGTCACGTGATCAGTGCATGATCAGCCACGTGATCAGTGCATGATAGCCACGTGATCAGTGCATGATCAGTCACCTGATGGGTGTATGATCAGTCACGTGACCTGTACATGGTAGCTACATGATCATTGCATGATCAGCCACGTGAGTAGTGCATGATAGCCACGTGATCAGTGCATGATCAGTCACGTGATCAGTGCATGATCAGTCACGTGACCAGTACATGGTAGCTACGTGATCATTGCATGATCAGCCACGTGAGCAGTGCATGATAGCCACGTGATCAGTGCATGATCAGTCACGTGATCAGTGCATGATCAGTCACGTGATCAGTGCATGATCAGCCACGTGATCAGTGCATGATCAGTCACGTGATCAGTATATGGTAGCTACGTGATCATTGCATGATCAGCCACGTGATCAGTGCATGATAGCCACGTGATCAGTGCATGATCAGTCACGTGATCAGTGTATGATCAGCCACGTGATCAGTGCATGATGCCACGTGATCAGTGCATGATAGTCACGTGACAGTGCATGATCAGCCACGTGATCAGTGCATGATCAGCCACGTGATCAGTGCATGATAGCCACGTGATCAGTGCATGATCAGTCACGTGATCAGTGCATGATCAGCCACGTGATCAGTGCATGATCAGTCACGTGATCAGTGCATGATCAGCCACGTGATCAGTGCATGATAGCCACGTGATCAGTGCATGATCAGTCACGTGATCAGTGCATGATCAGCCACGTGATCAGTGCATGATCAGTCACGTGATCAGTGCATGATCAGCCACGTGATCAGTGCATGATAGCCACGTGATCAGTGCATGATCAGCCACGTGATCAGTGCATGATAGCCACGTGATCAGTGCATGATCAGTCACGTGATCAGTGCATGATCAGTCACGTGATCAGTGCATGATCAGCCACGTGATCAGTGCATGTCAGTCATGTGTCAGTGCATGATAGCCCGTGATCAGTGCATGATCAGTCCCGTGATCAGTGCATGATCAGCCACGTGATCAGTGCATGATCAGCCACGTGATCAGTGCATGATCAGTCACGTGATCAGTGCATGATCAGTCACGTGATCAGTGTATGATCAGCCACGTGAACAGTGCATGCTCAGTCACGTGATCAGGGCCTGCTGAGCTGCGTGATTACTGTCTGCTCATCTGCTTGACAATTGCCAGCTGAGCTGCACGATTCCTGCCTGTCATCTGCTTGACAATTGCCAGCTGTGCTGCGTAATTCCTGCCTGCTCAGCTGCTTGATTATTGCCAGCTGAGCAGCATGATTTCTCAGAGCTGAGTTCCATGATTATTGCCTGCTGACTGATTCGTGCCTACTCAGCTCTTTGTGCATTGCCTCCAGAGGCACATGATCAGTGTATGATAGCAAACATGATCAGTGCATGATCAGTCACATGATCAGTGCATGATAAGCCACGTGATCAGTGCATGATCAGTCATGTGATCAGTGCATGATCAGTCACGTGATCAGTGCATGGTAGCTGCGTGATCAGTGCATGATCAGCCACGTGATCAGTGCATGATAGCCACGTGATCAGTGCATGATCAGTCACGTGATCAGTGCATGATCAGTCACGTGATCAGTGCATGATCAGTCACGTGATCAGTGCATGATCAATTACGTGATCAGTGCATGATCAGTCACGTGATCAGTGCATGAAGCTACGTGATCAGTGCATGATCAGCCACGTGATCAGTGCATGATAGCCACGTGATCAGTGCATGATAGCCACGTGATCAGTGCATGATCAGTCACGTGATCGTGTGTGATCAGCCACGTGATCAGTGCATGATGTCCACGTGATCAGTGCATGATAGCCACGTGATCAGTGCATGATCAGTCACGTGATCAGTGCATGATCAGTCACGTGATCGTGTGTGATCAGCCACGTGATCAGTGCATGATGAGCCACGTGATCAGTGCATGATCAATTACGTGATCAGTGCATGATCAGTCACGTGATCAGTGCATGATCAGCCACGTGATCAGTGCATGATCAGCCACGTGATCAGTGCATGATCAGCCACGTGATCAGTGCATGATCAGCCACGTGATCAGTGCATGATCAGTCACGTGATCAGTGCATGATCAGTCACGTGATCAGTGCATGATCAGCACGTGATCAGTGCATGTCAGTCATGTAGTCAGTGCATGATAGCGCCACGATCAGTGCATGATCAGTCCCGTGATCAGTGCATGATCAGCCACGTGATCAGTGCATGATAGCCACGTGATCAGTGCATGATCAGTCACGTGATCAGTGCATGATCAGCCACGTGATCAGTGCATGATAGCCACGTGATCAGTGCATGACAGTTACGTGATCAGTGCATGATCAGTCACGTGATCAGTGCATGATAGCCACGTGATCAGTGCATGATCAGTCACGTGATCAGTGTATGATCAGCCACGTGAACAGTGCATGCTCAGTCACGTGATCAGGGCCTGCTGAGCTGCGTGATTACTGTCTGCTCATCTGCTTGACAATTGCCAGCTGAGCTGCACGATTCCTGCCTGTCATCTGCTTGACAATTGCCAGCTGTGCTGCATAATTCCTGCCTGCTCAGCTGCTTGATTATTGCCAGCTGAGCAGCATGATTCCTCACAGCTGAGTTCCATGATTATTGCCTACTGATTCGTGCCTACTCAGCTCTTTGTTCATTGCCTCCAGAGGCACATGATCAGTGTATGATAGCAAACATGATCAGTGCATGATCAGTCACATGATCAGTGCATGATAAGCCACGTGATCAGTGCATGATCAGTCACGTGATCAGTGCATGATCAGTCACGTGACAAGCATATGGTAGCTGCGTGATCAGTGCATGATCAGCCACGTGATCAGTGCATGATAGCCACGTGATCAGTGCATGATCAGCCACGTGATCAGTGCATGATCAGTCACGTGATCAGTGCATGATCAGCCACGTGATCAGTGCATGATCAGTCACGTGATCAGTGCATGATCAGTCACGTGATCAGTGCATGATAGCCACGTGATCAGTGCATGATCAGCCACGTGATCAGTGCATGATAGCCACGTGATCAGTGCATGATCAGTCACGTGATCAGTGCATGATCAGTCACGTGATCAGTGCATGATCAGTCACGTGATCAGTGCATGATCAGTCACGTGACCAGTGCATGATAGCCACGTGATCAGTGCATGATCAGCCACGTGATCAGTGCATGATAGCCACGTGATCAGTGCATGATCAGTCACGTGATCAGTGCATGATCAGCCACGTGATCAGTGCATGATGCCACGTGATCAGTGCATGATCAGTCACGTGACAGTGTGTGATCAGCCACGTGATCAGTGCATGATCAGCCACGTGATCAGTGCATGATAGCCACGTGATCAGTGCATGATCAGTCACGTGATCAGTGCATGATCAGCCACGTGATCAGTGCATGATCAGTCACGTGATCAGTGCATGATCAGCCACGTGATCAGTGCATGATAGCCACGTGATCAGTGCATGATCAGTCACGTGATCAGTGCATGATCAGCCACGTGATCAGTGCATGATCAGTCACGTGATCAGTGCATGATCAGCCACGTGATCAGTGCATGATAGCCACGTGATCAGTGCATGATCCACGTGATCAGTGCATGATAGCCACGTGATCAGTGCATGATCAGTCACGTGATCAGTGCATGATCAGTCACGTGATCAGTGCATGATCAGCCACGTGATCAGTGCATGTCAGTCATGTGTCAGTGCATGATAGCCCGTGATCAGTGCATGATCAGTCCCGTGATCAGTGCATGATCAGCCACGTGATCAGTGCATGATCAGCCACGTGATCAGTGCATGATCAGTCACGTGATCAGTGCATGATCAGTCACGTGATCAGTGTATGATCAGCCACGTGAACAGTGCATGCTCAGTCACGTGATCAGGGCCTGCTGAGCTGCGTGATTACTGTCTGCTCATCTGCTTGACAATTGCCAGCTGAGCTGCACGATTCCTGCCTGTCATCTGCTTGACAATTGCCAGCTGTGCTGCGTAATTCCTGCCTGCTCAGCTGCTTGATTATTGCCAGCTGAGCAGCATGATTCCTCACAGCTGAGTTCCATGATTATTGCCTGCTGACTGATTCGTGCCTACTCAGCTCTTTGTTTATTGCCTCCAGAGGCACATGATCAGTGTATGATAGCAAACATGATCAGCGCATGATCAGTCACATGATCAGTGCATGATAAGCCACGTGATCAGTGCATGATCAGTCATGTGATCAGTGCATGATCAGTCACGTGATCAGTGCATGATAGCCACGTGATCAGTGCATGATCAGCCACGTGATCAGTGCATGATAGCCACGTGATCAGTGCATGATCAGTCACGTGATCAGTGCATGATCAGTCACGTGATCAGTGCATGATCAGTCACGTGATCAGTGCATGATCAGTCACGTGATCAGTGCATGATCAGTCACGTGATCAGTGCATGGGCTACGTGATCAGTGCATGATCAGCCACGTGATCAGTGCATGATAGCCACGTGATCAGTGCATGATAGCCACGTGATCAGTGCATGATCAGTCACGTGATCGTGTGTGATCAGCCACGTGATCAGTGCATGATATCCACGTGATCAGTGCATGATAGCCACGTGATCAGTGCATGATCAGTCACGTGATCAGTGCATGATCAGTCACGTGATCGTGTGTGATCAGCCACGTGATCAGTGCATGATCAGCCACGTGATCAGTGCATGATCAATTACGTGATCAGTGCATGATCAGTCACGTGATCAGTGCATGATCAGCCACGTGATCAGTGCATGATCAGCCACGTGATCAGTGCATGATCAGCCACGTGATCAGTGCATGATCAGCCACGTGATCAGTGCATGATCAGTCACGTGATCAGTGCATGATCAGTCACGTGATCAGTGCATGATCAGCACGTGATCAGTGCATGATCAGTCATGTGAGTCAGTGCATGATAGCGCCACGATCAGTGCATGATCAGTCCCGTGATCAGTGCATGATCAGCCACGTGATCAGTGCATGATAGCCACGTGATCAGTGCATGATCAGTCACGTGATCAGTGCATGATCAGCCACGTGATCAGTGCATGATAGCCACGTGATCAGTGCATGACAGTTACGTGATCAGTGCATGATCAGTCACGTGATCAGTGCATGATAGCCACGTGATCAGTGCATGATCAGTCACGTGATCAGTGTATGATCAGCCACGTGAACAGTGCATGCTCAGTCACGTGATCAGGGCCTGCTGAGCTGCGTGATTACTGTCTGCTCATCTGCTTGACAATTGCCAGCTGAGCTGCACGATTCCTGCCTGTCATCTGCTTGACAATTGCCAGCTGTGCTGCGTAATTCCTGCCTGCTCAGCTGCTTGATTATTGCCAGCTGAGCAGCATGATTCCTCACAGCTGAGTTCCATGATTATTGCCTGACTGATTCGTGCCTACTCAGCTCTTTGTTCATTGCCTCCAGAGGCACATGATCAGTGTATGATAGCAAACATGATCAGCGCATGATCAGTCACATGATCAGTGCATGATAAGCCACGTGATCAGTGCATGATCAGTCACGTGATCAGTGCATGATCAGTCACGTGACAGTGCATATGGTAGCTGCGTGATCAGTGCATGATCAGCCACGTGATCAGTGCATGATAGCCACGTGATCAGTGCATGATCAGTCACGTGATCAGTGCATGATCAGTCACGTGATCAGTGCATGATCAGCCACGTGATCAGTGCATGATCAGTCACGTGATCAGTGCATGATCAGTCACGTGATCAGTGCATGATAGCCACGTGATCAGTGCATGATCAGCCACGTGATCAGTGCATGATCAGCCACGTGATCAGTGCATGATAGCCACGTGATCAGTGCATGATCAGTCACGTGATCAGTGCATGATCAGTCACGTGATCAGTGCATGATCAGCCACGTGATCAGTGCATGATAGCCACGTGATCAGTGCATGATCAGTCACGTGATCAGTGCATGATCAGTCACGTGATCAGTGCATGATAGCCACGTGATCAGTGCATGATCAGCCACGTGATCAGTGCATGATAGCCACGTGATCAGTGCATGATCAGTCACGTGATCAGTGCATGATCAGTCACGTGATCAGTGCATGATCAGCCACGTGATCAGTGCATGATCAGCCACGTGATCAGTGCATGATAGCCACGTGATCAGTGCATGATCAGTCACGTGATCAGTGCATGATCAGTCACGTGATCAGTGCATGATCAGCCACGTGATCAGTGCATGATCAGTTACGTGATCAGTGCATGATCAGTCACGTGATCAGTGCATGATAGCTGCGTGATCAGTGCATGATCAGCCACGTGATCAGTGCATGATAGCCACGTGATCAGTGCATGATCAGTCACGTGATCAGTGCATGATCAGTCACGTGATCAGTGCATGATCAGCCACGTGATCAGTGCATGATCAGTCACGTGATCAGTGCATGATAGCTACGTGATCAGTGCATGATCAGCCACGTGATCAGTGCATGATAGCCACGTGATCAGTGCATGATCAGTCACGTGATCAGTGCATGATCAGTCACGTGATCAGTGCATGATCATTTACGTGATCAGTGCATGATCAGTCACGTGACCAGTGCATGGTAGCTACGTGATCAGTGCATGATCAGCCACGTGATCAGTGCATGATAGCCACGTGATCAGTGCATGATCAGTTACGTGATCAGTGCATGATCAGCCACGTGATCAGTGCATGATGCCACGTGATCAGTGCATGATCAGTCACGTGATCAGTGCATGATCAGCCACGTGATCAGTGCATGATCAGCCACGTGATCAGTGCATGATAGCCACGTGATCAGTGCATGATCAGTCACGTGATCAGTGTATGATCAGCCACGTGATCAGTGCATGATCAGTCACGTGATCAGTGCATGATCAATTACGTGATCAGTGCATGATCAGTCACGTGATCAGTGCATGGTTGCTACGTGATCAGTGCATGATCAGCCACGTGATCAGTGCATGATAGCCACGTGATCAGTGCATGATCAGTCACGTGATCAGTGCATGATCAGTCACTGATCAGTGCATGATCATTTACGTGATCAGTGCATGATCAGTCACGTGACCAGTGCATGGTAGCTACGTGATCATTGCATGATCAGCCAGTGATCAGTGCATGATAGCCACGTGATCAGTGCATGATCAGTCACGTGATCAGTGCATGATCAGCCACGTGATCAGTGCATGATGCCACGTGATCAGTGCATGATCAGTCACGTGACAGTGCATGATCAGCCACGTGATCAGTGCATGATCAGCCACGTGATCAGTGCATGATAGCCACGTGATCAGTGCATGATCAGCCACGTGATCAGTGCATGATCAGTCACGTGATCAGTGCATGATCAGTCACGTGATCAGTGCATGATCAGCCACGTGATCAGTGCATGATCAGTCATGTGTCAGTGCATGATAGCCCGTGATCAGTGCATGATCAGTCACGTGATCAGTGCATGATCAGCCACGTGATCAGTGCATGATAGCCACGTGATCAGTGCATGATCAGTCACGTGATCAGTGCATGATCAGCCACGTGATCAGTGCATGATCAGTCACGTGATCAGTGCATGATAGCTGCGTGATCAGTGCATGATCAGCCACGTGATCAGTGCATGATAGCCACGTGATCAGTGCATGATCAGTCACGTGATCAGTGCATGATCAGCCACGTGATCAGTGTGATCAGCCACGTGATCAGTGCATGATCAGTCACGTGATCAGTGCATGATCAATTACGTGATCAGTGCATGATCAGTCACGTGATCAGTGCATGGTTGCTACGTGATCAGTGCATGATCAGCCACGTGATCAGTGCATGATAGCCACGTGATCAGTGCATGATCAGTCACGTGATCAGTGCATGATCAGTCACGTGATCAGTGCATGATCATTTACGTGATCAGTGCATGATCAGTCACGTGACCAGTATATGGTACCTACGTGATCATTGCATGATCAGCCACGTGATCAGTGCATGATAGCCACGTGATCAGTGCATGATCAGTTACGTGATCAGTGTATGATCAGCCACGTGATCAGTGCATGAGTGCCACGTGATCAGTGCATGATCAGTCACGTGACAGTGTGTGATCAGCCACGTGATCAGTGCATGATCAGCCACGTGATCAGTGCATGATAGCCACGTGATCAGTGCATGATCAGTCACGTGATCAGTGCATGATCAGCCACGTGATCAGTGCATGATAGCCACGTGATCAGTGCATGATCAGTCACGTGATCAGTGCATGATCAGCCACGTGATCAGTGCATGATCAGTCACGTGATCAGTGCATGATCAATTACGTGATCAGTGCATGATCAGTCACGTGACCAGTACATGGTTGCTACGTGATCATTGCATGATCAGCCACGTGAGCAGTGCATGATAGCCACGTGATCAGTGCATGATCAGTCACGTGATCAGTGCATGATCAGTCACTGATCAGTGCATGATCATTTACGTGATCAGTGCATGATCAGTCACGTGACCAGTATATGGTAGCTACGTGATCATTGCATGATCAGCCACGTGATCAGTGCATGATAGCCACGTGATGTGTGCATGATCAGTTACGTGATCAGTGTATGATCAGCCACGTGATCAGTGCATGAGTGCCACGTGATCAGTGCATGATCAGTCACGTGACAGTGTGTGATCAGCCACGTGATCAGTGCATGATCAGCCACGTGATCAGTGCATGATAGCCACGTGATCAGTGCATGATCAGTTACGTGATCAGTGCATGATCAGTCACGTGATCAGTGCATGATCAGTCACGTGATCAGTGCATGATCAGCCACGTGATCAGTGCATGATATCCACGTGATCAGTGCATGATCAGTCACGTGATCAGTGCATGATCAGTCACGTGATCAGTGCATGATCAGCCACGTGATCAGTGCATGATAGCCACGTGATCAGTGCATGATCAGTCACGTGATCAGTGCATGATCAGCCACGTGATCAGTGCATGATAGCCACGTGATCAGTGCATGATCAGTCACGTGATCAGTGCATGATCAGTCACGTGATCAGTGCATGATCAGCCACGTGATCAGTGCATGATAGCCACGTGATCAGTGCATGATCAGCCACGTGATCAGTGCATGATCAGCCACGTGATCAGTGCATGATAGCCACGTGATCAGTGCATGATCAGTCACGTGATCAGTGCATGATCAGTCACGTGATCAGTGCATGATCAGCCACGTGATCAGTGCATGATAGCCACGTGATCAGTGCATGATCAGTCACGTGATCAGTGCATGATCAGTCACGTGACCAGTGCATGGTAGCTACGTGATCATTGCATGATCAGCCACGTGATCAGTGCATGATAGCCACGTGATCAGTGCATGATCAGTCACGTGATCAGTGCATGATCAGTCACGTGATCAGTGCATGACAGGCACGTGATCAGTGCATGATCAGCCACGTGATCAGTGCATGATAGCCACGTGATCAGTGCATGATCAGTCACGTGATCAGTGCATGATCAGTCACGTGATCAGTGCATGATCAGCCACGTGATCAGTGCATGATCAGCCACGTGATCAGTGCATGATCAGTCACGTGATCAGTGCATGATAGCTGCGTGATCAGTGCATGATCAGCCACGTGATCAGTGCATGATAGCCACGTGATCAGTGCATGATCAGTCACGTGATCAGTGCATGATCAGCCACGTGATCAGTGCATGATCAGTCACGTGATCAGTGCATGATAGCTGCGTGATCAGTGCATGATCAGCCACGTGATCAGTGCATGATAGCCACGTGATCAGTGCATGATAGCCACGTGATCAGTGCATGATCAGTCACGTGATCAGTGCATGATCAGCCACGTGATCAGTGCATGATCAGTCACGTGATCAGTGCATGATCAGTCACGTGATCAGTGCATGATCAGCCACGTGATCAGTGCATGATCAGTCACGTGATCAGCACATGATAGCTGCGTGATCAGTGCATGATCAGCCACGTGATCAGTGCATGATAGCCACGTGATCAGTGCATGATCAGTCACGTGATCAGTGCATGATCAGCCACGTGATCGTGTGTGATCAGCCACGTGATCAGTGCATGATGAGCCACGTGATCAGTGCATGATCAATTACGTGATCAGTGCATGATCAGTCACGTGACCAGTACATGGTTGCTACGTGATCATTGCATGATCAGCCACGTGAGCAGTGCATGATAGCCACGTGATCAGTGCATGATCAGTCACGTGATCAGTGCATGATCAGTCACGTGATCAGTGCATGATCATTTACGTGATCAGTGCATGATCAGTCACGTGACCAGTATATGGTAGCTACGTGATCATTGCATGATCAGCCACGTGAGCAGTGCATGATAGCCACGTGATCAGTGCATGATCAGTTACGTGATCAGTGTATGATCAGCCACGTGATCAGTGCATGAGTGCCACGTGATCAGTGCATGATCAGTCACGTGACAGTGTGTGATCAGCCACGTGATCAGTGCATGATCAGCCACGTGATCAGTGCATGATAGCCACGTGATCAGTGCATGATCAGTTACGTGATCAGTGTATGATCAGCCACGTGATCAGTGCATGATAGCCACGTGATCAGTGCATGATCAGTCACGTGATCAGTGCATGATCAGCCACGTGATCAGTGCATGATCAGTCACGTGATCAGTGCATGATCAATTACGTGATCAGTGCATGATCAGTCACGTGACCAGTACATGGTTGCTACGTGATCATTGCATGATCAGCCACGTGATCAGTGCATGATAGCCACGTGATCAGTGCATGATCAGTCACGTGATCAGTGCATGATCAGTCACGTGATCAGTGCATGATCATTTACGTGATCAGTGCATGATCAGTCACGTGACCAGTATATGGTAGCTACGTGATCATTGCATGATCAGCCACGTGATCAGTGCATGATAGCCACGTGATCAGTGCATGATCAGTCACGTGATCAGTTATGATCAGCCACGTGATCAGTGCATGATGCCACGTGATCAGTGCATGATCAGTCACGTGACAGTGCATGATCAGCCACGTGATCAGTGCATGATCAGCCACGTGATCAGTGCATGATAGCCACGTGATCAGTGCATGATCAGTCACGTGATCAGTGCATGATCAGCCACGTGATCAGTGCATGATAGCCACGTGATCAGTGCATGATCAGTCACGTGATCAGTGCATGATCAGTCACGTGATCAGTGCATGATCAGCCACGTGATCAGTGCATGATAGCCACGTGATCAGTGCATGATCAGCCACGTGATCAGTGCATGATCAGCCACGTGATCAGTGCATGATTGCCACGTGATCAGTGCATGATCAGTCACGTGATCAGTGCATGATCAGGCACGTGATCAGTGCATGATCAGCCACGTGATCAGTGCATGATAGCCACGTGATCAGTGCATGATCAGTCACGTGATCAGTGCATGATCAGTCACGTGATCAGTACATGGTAGCTACGTGATCATTGCATGATCAGCCACGTGATCAGTGCATGATAGCCACGTGATCAGTGCATGATCAGTCACGTGATCAGTGCATGATCAGTCACGTGATCAGTGCATGACAGACGTGATCAGTGCATGATCAGCCACGTGATCAGTGCATGATAGCCACGTGATCAGTGCATGATCAGTCACGTGATCAGTGCATGATCAGTCACGTGATCAGTGCATGATCAGCCACGTGATCAGTGCATGATCAGTTACGTGATCAGTGCATGATCAGTCACGTGACCAGTGCATGGTAGCTGCGTGATCAGTGCATGATCAGCCACGTGATCAGTGCATGATAGCCACGTGATCAGTGCATGATCAGTCACGTGATCAGTGCATGATCAGCCACGTGATCAGTGCATGATCAGTCACGTGATCAGTGCATGAGCTGCGTGATCAGTGCATGATCAGCCACGTGATCAGTGCATGATAGCCACGTGATCAGTGCATGATCAGCCACGTGATCAGTGCATGATCAGTCACGTGATCAGTGTATGATCAGCCACGTGATCAGTGCATGATCAGTCACGTGATCAGTGCATGATCAGTCACGTGATCAGTGTATGATCAGCCACGTGAACAGTGCATGCTCAGTCACGTGATCAGGGCCTGCTGAGCTGCGTGATTACTGTCTGCTCATCTGCTTGACAATTGCCAGCTGAGCTGCACGATTCCTGCCTGTCATCTGCTTGACAATTGCCAGCTGTGCTGCGTAATTCCTGCCTGCTCAGCTGCTTGATTATTGCCAGCTGAGCAGCATGATTCCTCACAGCTGAGTTCCATGATTATTGCCTGCTGACTGATTCGTGCCTACTCAGCTCTTTGTTTATTGCCTCCAGAGGCACATGATCAGTGTATGATAGCAAACATGATCAGCATGATCAGTCACATGATCAGTGCATGATAAGCCACGTGATCAGTGCATGATCAGTCATGTGATCAGTGCATGATCAGTCACGTGATCAGTGCATGATAGCTGCGTGATCAGTGCATGATCAGCCACGTGATCAGTGCATGATAGCCACGTGATCAGTGCATGATCAGTCACGTGATCAGTGCATGATCAGTCACGTGATCAGTGCATGATCAGTCACGTGATCAGTGCATGATCAGTCACGTGATCAGTGCATGATCAGTCACGTGACCAGTGCATGGTAGCTACGTGATCATTGCATGATCAGCCACGTGATCAGTGCATGATAGCCACGTGATCAGTGCATGATAGCCACGTGATCAGTGCATGATCAGTCACGTGATCGTGTGTGATCAGCCACGTGATCAGTGCATGATATCCACGTGATCAGTGCATGATAGCCACGTGATCAGTGCATGATCAGTCACGTGATCAGTGCATGATCAGTCACGTGATCGTGTGTGATCAGCCACGTGATCAGTGCATGATGAGCCACGTGATCAGTGCATGATCAATTACGTGATCAGTGCATGATCAGTCACGTGATCAGTGCATGATCAGCCACGTGATCAGTGCATGATCAGCCACGTGATCAGTGCATGATCAGCCACGTGATCAGTGCATGATCAGCCACGTGATCAGTGCATGATCAGTCACGTGATCAGTGCATGATCAGTCACGTGATCAGTGCATGATCAGCACGTGATCAGTGCATGATGAGTCATGTAGTCAGTGCATGATAGCCCACGATCAGTGCATGATCAGTCCCGTGATCAGTGCATGATCAGCCACGTGATCAGTGCATGATAGCCACGTGATCAGTGCATGATCAGTCACGTGATCAGTGCATGATCAGCCACGTGATCAGTGCATGATCAGCCACGTGATCAGTGCATGACAATTACGTGATCAGTGCATGATCAGTCACGTGATCAGTGCATGATAGCCACGTGATCAGTGCATGATCAGTCACGTGATCAGTGTATGATCAGCCACGTGAACAGTGCATGCTCAGTCACGTGATCAGGGCCTGCTGAGCTGCGTGATTACTGTCTGCTCATCTGCTTGACAATTGCCAGCTGAGCTGCACGATTCCTGCCTGTCATCTGCTTGACAATTGCCAGCTGTGCTGCGTAATTCCTGCCTGCTCAGCTGCTTGATTATTGCCAGCTGAGCAGCATGATTCCTCACAGCTGAGTTCCATGATTATTGCCTACTGATTCGTGCCTACTCAGCTCTTTGTTCATTGCCTCCAGAGGCACATGATCAGTGTATGATAGCAAACATGATCAGCACATGATCAGTCACATGATCAATGCATGATAAGCCACGTGATCAGTGCATGATCAGTCACGTGATCAGTGCATGATCAGTCACGTGACAAGCATATGGTAGCTGCGTGATCAGTGCATGATCAGCCACGTGATCAGTGCATGATAGCCACGTGATCAGTGCATGATCAGCCACGTGATCAGTGCATGATCAGTCACGTGATCAGTGCATGATCAGCCACGTGATCAGTGCATGATCAGTCACGTGATCAGTGCATGATCAGTCACGTGATCAGTGCATGATAGCCACGTGATCAGTGCATGATCAGCCACGTGATCAGTGCATGATCAGCCACGTGATCAGTGCATGATAGCCACGTGATCAGTGCATGATCAGTCACGTGATCAGTGCATGATCAGTCACGTGATCAGTGCATGATCAGCCACGTGATCAGTGCATGATAGCCACGTGATCAGTGCATGATCAGTCACGTGATCAGTGCATGATCAGTCACGTGATCAGTGCATGATAGCTACGTGATCAGTGCATGATCAGCCACGTGATCAGTGCATGATAGCCACGTGATCAGTGCATGATCAGTCACGTGATCAGTGCATGATCAGTCACGTGATCAGTGCATGATCAGCCACGTGATCAGTGCATGATCAGCCACGTGATCAGTGCATGATAGCCACGTGATCAGTGCATGATCAGTCACGTGATCAGTGCATGATCAGTCACGTGATCAGTGCATGATCAGCCACGTGATCAGTGCATGATCAATTACGTGATCAGTGCATGATCAGTCACGTGATCAGTGCATGATAGCTGCGTGATCAGTGCATGATCAGCCACGTGATCAGTGCATGATAGCCACGTGATCAGTGCATGATCAGTCACGTGATCAGTGCATGATCAGTCACGTGATCAGTGCATGATCAGCCACGTGATCAGTGCATGATCAGTCACGTGATCAGTGCATGGTAGCTACGTGATCATTGCATGATCAGCCACGTGATCAGTGCATGATAGCCACGTGATCAGTGCATGATCAGTCACGTGATCAGTGCATGATCAGTCACGTGATCAGTGCATGATCATTTACGTGATCAGTGCATGATCAGTCACGTGACCAGTATATGGTAGCTACGTGATCATTGCATGATCAGCCACGTGATCAGTGCATGATAGCCACGTGATCAGTGCATGATCAGTTACGTGATCAGTGTATGATCAGCCACGTGATCAGTGCATGATGCCACGTGATCAGTGCATGATCAGTCACGTGATCAGTGCATGATCAGCCACGTGATCAGTGCATGATCAGCCACGTGATCAGTGCATGATAGCCACGTGATCAGTGCATGATCAGTCACGTGATAGTGTATGATCAGCCACGTGATCAGTGCATGATCAGTCACGTGATCAGTGCATGATCAATTACGTGATCAGTGCATGATCAGTCACGTGATCAGTGCATGGTTGCTACGTGATCAGTGCATGATCAGCCACGTGATCAGTGCATGATAGCCACGTGATCAGTGCATGATCAGTCACGTGATCAGTGCATGATCAGTCACTGATCAGTGCATGATCATTTACGTGATCAGTGCATGATCAGTCACGTGATCAGTATATGGTAGCTACGTGATCAGTGCATGATCAGCCAGTGATCAGTGCATGATAGCCACGTGATCAGTGCATGATCAGTCACGTGATCAGTGTATGATCAGCCACGTGATCAGTGCATGATGCCACGTGATCAGTGCATGATCAGTCACGTGACAGTGCATGATCAGCCACGTGATCAGTGCATGATCAGCCACGTGATCAGTGCATGATAGCCACGTGATCAGTGCATGATCAGCCACGTGATCAGTGCATGATCAGTCACGTGATCAGTGCATGATCAGTCACGTGATCAGTGCATGATCAGCCACGTGATCAGTGCATGATCAGTCATGTGTCAGTGCATGATAGCCCGTGATCAGTGCATGATCAGTCACGTGATCAGTGCATGATCAGCCACGTGATCAGTGCATGATAGCCACGTGATCAGTGCATGATCAGTCACGTGATCAGTGCATGATCAGCCACGTGATCAGTGCATGATCAGTCACGTGATCAGTGCATGATAGCTGCGTGATCAGTGCATGATCAGCCACGTGATCAGTGCATGATAGCCACGTGATCAGTGCATGATCAGTCACGTGATCAGTGCATGATCAGCCACGTGATCAGTGTGATCAGCCACGTGATCAGTGCATGATCAGTCACGTGATCAGTGCATGATCAATTACGTGATCAGTGCATGATCAGTCACGTGACCAGTACATGGTTGCTACGTGATCAGTGCATGATCAGCCACGTGATCAGTGCATGATAGCCACGTGATCAGTGCATGATCAGTCACGTGATCAGTGCATGATCAGTCACGTGATCAGTGCATGATCATTTACGTGATCAGTGCATGATCAGTCACGTGACCAGTATATGGTAGCTACGTGATCATTGCATGATCAGCCACGTGATCAGTGCATGATAGCCACGTGATCAGTGCATGATCAGTTACGTGATCAGTGTATGATCAGCCACGTGATCAGTGCATGATGCCACGTGATCAGTGCATGATCAGTCACGTGACAGTGTGTGATCAGCCACGTGATCAGTGCATGATCAGCCACGTGATCAGTGCATGATAGCCACGTGATCAGTGCATGATCAGTTACGTGATCAGTGCATGATCAGCCACGTGATCAGTGCATGATAGCCACGTGATCAGTGCATGATCAGTCACGTGATCAGTGCATGATCAGCCACGTGATCAGTGCATGATCAGTCACGTGATCAGTGCATGATCAATTACGTGATCAGTGCATGATCAGTCACGTGACCAGTACATGGTTGCTACGTGATCATTGCATGATCAGCCACGTGAGCAGTGCATGATAGCCACGTGATCAGTGCATGATCAGTCACGTGATCAGTGCATGATCAGTCACGTGATCAGTGCATGATCATTTACGTGATCAGTGCATGATCAGTCACGTGACCAGTATATGGTAGCTACGTGATCATTGCATGATCAGCCAGTGAGCAGTGCATGATAGCCACGTGATGTGTGCATGATCAGTTACGTGATCAGTGTATGATCAGCCACGTGATCAGTGCATGAGTGCCACGTGATCAGTGCATGATCAGTCACGTGACAGTGTGTGATCAGCCACGTGATCAGTGCATGATCAGCCACGTGATCAGTGCATGATAGCCACGTGATCAGTGCATGATCAGTTACGTGATCAGTGCATGATCAGTCACGTGATCAGTGCATGATCAGCCACGTGATCAGTGCATGATCAGCCACGTGATCAGTGCATGATATCCACGTGATCAGTGCATGATCAGTCACGTGATCAGTGCATGATCAGTCACGTGATCAGTGCATGATCAGCCACGTGATCAGTGCATGATAGCCACGTGATCAGTGCATGATCAGTCACGTGATCAGTGCATGATCAGCCACGTGATCAGTGCATGATAGCCACGTGATCAGTGCATGATCAGTCACGTGATCAGTGCATGATCAGTCACGTGATCAGTGCATGATCAGCCACGTGATCAGTGCATGATAGCCACGTGATCAGTGCATGATCAGCCACGTGATCAGTGCATGATCAGCCACGTGATCAGTGCATGATAGCCACGTGATCAGTGCATGATCAGTCACGTGATCAGTGCATGATCAGTCACGTGATCAGTGCATGATCAGCCACGTGATCAGTGCATGATAGCCACGTGATCAGTGCATGATCAGTCACGTGATCAGTGCATGATCAGTCACGTGACAGTACATGGTAGCTACGTGATCAGTGCATGATCAGCCACGTGATCAGTGCATGATAGCCACGTGATCAGTGCATGATCAGTCACGTGATCAGTGCATGATCAGTCACGTGATCAGTGCATGACAGGCACGTGATCAGTGCATGATCAGCCACGTGATCAGTGCATGATAGCCACGTGATCAGTGCATGATCAGTCACGTGATCAGTGCATGATCAGTCACGTGATCAGTGCATGATCAGCCACGTGATCAGTGCATGATCAGTTACGTGATCAGTGCATGATCAGTCACGTGATCAGTGCATGATAGCTGCGTGATCAGTGCATGATCAGCCACGTGATCAGTGCATGATAGCCACGTGATCAGTGCATGATCAGTCACGTGATCAGTGCATGATCAGCCACGTGATCAGTGCATGATCAGTCACGTGATCAGTGCATGATAGCTGCGTGATCAGTGCATGATCAGCCACGTGATCAGTGCATGATAGCCACGTGATCAGTGCATGATCAGCCACGTGATCAGTGCATGATCAGTCACGTGATCAGTGCATGATCAGCCACGTGATCAGTGCATGATCAGTCACGTGATCAGTGCATGATCAGTCACGTGATCAGTGCATGATCAGCCACGTGATCAGTGCATGATCAGTCACGTGATCAGTGCATGATAGCTGCGTGATCAGTGCATGATCAGCCACGTGATCAGTGCATGATAGCCACGTGATCAGTGCATGATCAGTCACGTGATCAGTGCATGATCAGCCACGTGATCAGTGTGTGATCAGCCACGTGATCAGTGCATGATCAGTCACGTGATCAGTGCATGATCAATTACGTGATCAGTGCATGATCAGTCACGTGACCAGTACATGGTTGCTACGTGATCATTGCATGATCAGCCACGTGATCAGTGCATGATAGCCACGTGATCAGTGCATGATCAGTCACGTGATCAGTGCATGATCAGTCACGTGATCAGTGCATGATCATTTACGTGATCAGTGCATGATCAGTCACGTGACCAGTATATGGTAGCTACGTGATCATTGCATGATCAGCCACGTGAGCAGTGCATGATAGCCACGTGATCAGTGCATGATCAGTTACGTGATCAGTGTATGATCAGCCACGTGATCAGTGCATGAGTGCCACGTGATCAGTGCATGATCAGTCACGTGACAGTGTGTGATCAGCCACGTGATCAGTGCATGATCAGCCACGTGATCAGTGCATGATAGCCACGTGATCAGTGCATGATCAGTTACGTGATCAGTGCATGATCAGCCACGTGATCAGTGCATGATTTCCACGTGATCAGTGCATGATCAGTCACGTGATCAGTGTGTGATCAGCCACGTGATCAGTGCATGATCAGTCACGTGATCAGTGCATGATCAATTACGTGATCAGTGCATGATCAGTCACGTGACCAGTACATGGTTGCTACGTGATCATTGCATGATCAGCCACGTGAGCAGTGCATGATAGCCACGTGATCAGTGCATGATCAGTCACGTGATCAGTGCATGATCAGTCACGTGAACAGTGCATGATCATTTACGTGATCTGTGCATGATCAGTCACGTGACCAGTATATGGTAGCTACGTGAACATTGCATGACCAGCCAGGTGAGAAGTGCATGATAGGCACGTGATGTGTGCATGATCAGTTACGTGAGCAGTTATGATCAGCCACGTGATCAGTGCATGAGTGCCACGTGATCAGTGCATGATCAGTCACGTGACAGGTGTGTGATCAGCCACGTGATCAGTGCATGATCAGCCACGTGATCAGTGCATGATAGCCACGTGATCAGTGCATGATCAGTTACGTGATCAGTGTATGATCAGCCACGTGATCAGTGCATGATCCACGTGATCAGTGCATGATCAGTCACGTGATCAGTGCATGATCAGTCACGTGATCAGTGCATGATCAGCCACGTGATCAGTGCATGATAGCCACGTGATCAGTGCATGATCAGCCACGTGATCAGTGCATGATCAGCCACGTGATCAGTGCATGATTGCTACGTGATCAGTGCATGATCAGTCACGTGATCAGTGCATGATCAGGCACGTGATCAGTGCATGATCAGCCACGTGATCAGTGCATGATACCACGTGATCAGTGCATGATCAGTCACGTGATCAGTGCATGATCAGTCACGTGACAGTACATGGTAGCTACATGATCAGTGCATGATCAGCCACGTGATCAGTGCATGATAGCCACGTGATCAGTGCATGATCAGTCACGTGATCAGTGCATGATCAGTCACGTGATCAGTGCATGACAGGCACGTGATCAGTGCATGATCAGCCACGTGATCAGTGCATGATAGCCACGTGATCAGTGCATGATCAGTCACGTGATCAGTGCATGATCAGTCACGTGATCAGTGCATGATCAGCCACGTGATCAGTGCATGATCAGTTACGTGATCAGTGCATGATCAGTCACGTGATCAGTGCATGGTAGCTGCGTGATCAGTGCATGATCAGCCACGTGATCAGTGCATGATAGCCACGTGATCAGTGCATGATCAGTCACGTGATCAGTGCATGATCAGCCACGTGATCAGTGCATGATCAGTCACGTGATCAGCACATGATAGCTGCGTGATCAGTGCATGATCAGCCACGTGATCAGTGCATGATAGCCACGTGATCAGTGCATGATAGCCACGTGATCAGTGCATGATCAGTCACGTGATCAGTGCATGATCAGCCACGTGATCAGTGCATGATCAGTCACGTGATCAGTGCATGATCAGTCACGTGATCAGTGCATGATCAGCCACGTGATCAGTGCATGATCAGTCACGTGATCAGTGCATGATAGCTGCGTGATCAGTGCATGATCAGCCACGTGATCAGTGCATGATAGCCACGTGATCAGTGCATGATCATCCACGTGATCAGTGCATGATCAGTCACGTGATCAGTGCATGATAGCCACGTGATCAGTGCATGATCAGTCACGTGATCAGTGCATGATCAGTCACGTGATCAGTGCATGATCAGCCACGTGATCAGTGCATGATCAGTCACGTGATCAGTGCATGATCAATTACGTGATCAGTGCATGATCAGTCACGTGATCAGTGCATGATAGCTACGTGATCAGTGCATGATCAGCCACGTGATCAGTGCATGATAGCCACGTGATCAGTGCATGATCAGTCACGTGATCAGTGCATGATCAGTCACGTGATCAGTGCATGATCAGCCACGTGATCAGTGCATGATCAGCCACGTGATCAGTGCATGATCAGTCACGTGATCAGTGCATGATCAGTCACGTGATCAGTGCATGATAGCCACGTGATCAGTGCATGATCAGCCACGTGATCAGTGCATGATAGCCACGTGATCAGTGCATGATCAGCCACGTGATCAGTGCATGATCAGTCACGTGATCAGTGCATGATCAGTCACGTGATCAGTGCATGATCAGCCACGTGATCAGTGCATGATCAGTCATGTGTCAGTGCATGATAGCCCGTGATCAGTGCATGATCAGTCACGTGATCAGTGCATGATCAGCCACGTGATCAGTGCATGATAGCCACGTGATCAGTGCATGATCAGTCACGTGATCAGTGCATGATCAGCCACGTGATCAGTGCATGATCAGTCACGTGATCAGTGCATGATAGCTGCGTGATCAGTGCATGATCAGCCACGTGATCAGTGCATGATAGCCACGTGATCAGTGCATGATCAGTCACGTGATCAGTGTGATCAGCCACGTGATCAGTGCATGATCAGTCACGTGATCAGTGCATGATCAATTACGTGATCAGTGCATGATCAGTCACGTGACCAGTACATGTTGCTACGTGATCAGTGCATGATCAGCCACGTGATCAGTGCATGATAGCCACGTGATCAGTGCATGATCAGTCACGTGATCAGTGCATGATCAGTCACGTGATCAGTGCATGATCATTTACGTGATCAGTGCATGATCAGTCACGTGACCAGTATATGGTAGCTACGTGATCATTGCATGATCAGCCACGTGATCAGTGCATGATAGCCACGTGATCAGTGCATGATCAGTTACGTGATCAGTGTATGATCAGCCACGTGATCAGTGCATGAGTGCCACGTGATCAGTGCATGATCAGTCACGTGACAGTGCATGATCAGCCACGTGATCAGTGCATGATCAGCCACGTGATCAGTGCATGATAGCCACGTGATCAGTGCATGATCAGTTACGTGATCAGTGCATGATCAGCCACGTGATCAGTGCATGATTTCCACGTGATCAGTGCATGATCAGTCACGTGATCAGTGCATGATCAGCCACGTGATCAGTGCATGATCAGTCACGTGATCAGTGCATGATCAATTACGTGATCAGTGCATGATCAGTCACGTGACCAGTACATGGTTGCTACGTGATCATTGCATGATCAGCCACGTGAGCAGTGCATGATAGCCACGTGATCAGTGCATGATCAGTCACGTGATCAGTGCATGATCAGTCACTGAACAGTGCATGATCATTTACGTGATCTGTGCATGATCAGTCACGTGACCAGTATATGGTAGCTACGTGATCATTGCATGATCAGCCAGTGAGCAGTGCATGATAGCCACGTGATGTGTGCATGATCAGTTACGTGATCAGTGTATGATCAGCCACGTGATCAGTGCATGAGTGCCACGTGATCAGTGCATGATCAGTCACGTGACAGTGTGTGATCAGCCACGTGATCAGTGCATGATCAGCCACGTGATCAGTGCATGATAGCCACGTGATCAGTGCATGATCAGTTACGTGATCAGTGCATGATCAGCCACGTGATCAGTGCATGATCAGTCACGTGATCAGTGTATGATCAGCCACGTGATCAGTGCATGATATCCACGTGATCAGTGCATGATCAGTCACGTGATCAGTGCATGATCAGTCACGTGATCAGTGCATGATCAGCCACGTGATCAGTGCATGATCAGTCACGTGATCAGTGCATGATAGCTACGTGATCAGTGCATGATCAGCCACGTGATCAGTGCATGATAGCCACGTGATCAGTGCATGATCAGCCACGTGATCAGTGCATGATCAGTCACGTGATCAGTGCATGATCAGCCACGTGATCAGTGCATGACAGCACGTGATCAGTATGATCAGCCACGTGATCAGTGCATGATAGCCACGTGATCAGTGCATGATCAGTCACGTGATCAGTGCATGATCAGTCACGTGATCAGTGCATGATCAGCCACGTGATCAGTGCATGATCAGCCACGTGATCAGTGCATGATCAATTACGTGATCAGTGCATGATCAGTCACGTGATCAGTGCATGATAGCTACGTGATCAGTGCATGATCAGCCACGTGATCAGTGCATGATAGCCACGTGATCAGTGCATGATCAGCCACGTGATCAGTGCATGATCAGTCACGTGATCAGTGCATGATCAGTCACGTGATCAGTGCATGATCAGCCACGTGATCAGTGCATGATAGCCACGTGATCAGTGCATGATCAGCCACGTGATCAGTGCATGATCAGCCACGTGATCAGTGCATGATTGCCACGTGATCAGTGCATGATCAGTCACGTGATCAGTGCATGATCAGCCACGTGATCAGTGCATGATCAGCCACGTGATCAGTGCATGATAGCCACGTGATCAGTGCATGATCAGTCACGTGATCAGTGCATGATCAGTCACGTGATCAGTGCATGGTAGCTACGTGATCAGTGCATGATCAGCCACGTGATCAGTGCATGATAGCCACGTGATCAGTGCATGATCAGTCACGTGATCAGTGCATGATCAGTCACGTGATCAGTGCATGATCAGCCACGTGATCAGTGCATGATAGCCACGTGATCAGTGCATGATCAGTCACGTGATCAGTGCATGATCAGTCACGTGATCAGTGCATGATCAGCCACGTGATCAGTGCATGATCAATTACGTGATCAGTGCATGATCAGTCACGTGATCAGTGCATGGTAGCTGCGTGATCAGTGCATGATCAGCCACGTGATCAGTGCATGATAGCCACGTGATCAGTGCATGATCAGTCACGTGATCAGTGCATGATCAGCCACGTGATCAGTGCATGATCAGTCACGTGATCAGTGCATGATAGCTGCGTGATCAGTGCATGATCAGCCACGTGATCAGTGCATGATAGCCACGTGATCAGTGCATGATCAGCCACGTGATCAGTGCATGATCAGTCACGTGATCAGTGCATGATCAGCCACGTGATCAGTGCATGATCAGTCACGTGATCAGTGCATGATAGCCACGTGATCAGTGCATGATCAGCCACGTGATCAGTGCATGATAGCCACGTGATCAGTGCATGATCAGTCACGTGATCAGTGCATGATAGCCACGTGATCAGTGCATGATCAGCCACGTGATCAGTGCATGATAGCCACGTGATCAGTGCATGATCAGTCACGTGATCAGTGCATGATCAGCCACGTGATCAGTGCATGATCAGTCACGTGATCAGTGCATGATAGCTGCGTGATCAGTGCATGATCAGCCACGTGATCAGTGCATGATAGCCACGTGATCAGTGCATGATCAGCCACGTGATCAGTGCATGATCAGTCACGTGATCAGTGCATGATAGCTGCGTGATCAGTGCATGATCAGCCACGTGATCAGTGCATGATAGCCACGTGATCAGTGCATGATCAGTCACGTGATCAGTGCATGATCAGCCACGTGATCAGTGCATGATCAGTCACGTGATCAGTGCATGATAGCTGCGTGATCAGTGCATGATCAGCCACGTGATCAGTGCATGATAGCCACGTGATCAGTGCATGATCAGCCACGTGATCAGTGCATGATCAGTCACGTGATCAGTGCATGATAGCTGCGTGATCAGTGCATGATCAGCCACGTGATCAGTGCATGATAGCCACGTGATCAGTGCATGATCAGTCACGTGATCAGTGCATGATCAGCCACGTGATCAGTGCATGATCAGTCACGTGATCAGTGCATGATAGCTGCGTGATCAGTGCATGATCAGCCACGTGATCAGTGCATGATAGCCACGTGATCAGTGCATGATCAGCCACGTGATCAGTGCATGATCAGTCACGTGATCAGTGCATGATTGCCACGTGATCAGTGCATGATCAGTCACGTGATCAGTGCATGATCAGTCACGTGATCAGTGCATGATCAGCCACGTGATCAGTGCATGATCAGTCACGTGATCAGTGCATGATCAATTACGTGATCAGTGCATGATCAGTCACGTGACCAGTACATGGTAGCTACGTGATCATTGCATGATCAGCCACGTGATCAGTGCATGATAGCCACGTGATCAGTGCATGATCAGTCACGTGATCAGTGCATGATCAGTCACGTGATCAGTGCATGATCAGCCACGTGATCAGTGCATGATCAGTCACGTGATCAGTGCATGATCAGTCACGTGATCAGTGCATGATCAGTCACGTGATCAGTGCATGATCAGTCACGTGATCAGTGCATGATCAGCCACGTGATCAGTGCATGATCAGCCACGTGATCAGTGCATGATCAGTCACGTGATCAGTGCATGATCAGTCACGTGATCAGTGCATGATAGCTACGTGATCAGTGCATGATCAGCCACGTGATCAGTGCATGATAGCCACGTGATCAGTGCATGATCAGCCACGTGATCAGTGCATGATCAGTCACGTGATCAGTGCATGATCAGTCACGTGATCAGTGCATGATCAGCCACGTGATCAGTGCATGATCAGTCATGTGTCAGTGCATGATAGCCCGTGATCAGTGCATGATCAGTCCGTGATCAGTGCATGATCAGCCACGTGATCAGTGCATGATAGCCACGTGATCAGTGCATGATCAGTCACGTGATCAGTGCATGATCAGTCACGTGATCAGTGCATGATCAGCACGTGATCAGTGCATGATCAGCCACGTGATCAGTGCATGATCAGTACGTGATCAGTGCATGATCAGTCACGTGATCAGTGCATGAGCTACGTGATCAGTGCATGATCAGCCACGTGATCAGTGCATGATAGCCACGTGATCAGTGCATGATCAGCCACGTGATCAGTGCATGATCAGTCACGTGATCAGTGCATGATCAGTCACGTGATCAGTGCATGATCAGCCACGTGATCAGTGCATGTCAGTCATGTGTCAGTGCATGATAGCCCGTGATCAGTGCATGATCAGTCACGTGATCAGTGCATGATCAGCCACGTGATCAGTGCATGATAGCCACGTGATCAGTGCATGATCAGTCACGTGATCAGTGCATGATCAGCCACGTGATCAGTGCATGATCAGTCACGTGATCAGTGCATGATAGCACGTGATCAGTGCATGATCAGCCACGTGATCAGTGCATGATAGCCACGTGATCAGTGCATGATCAGTCACGTGATCAGTGCATGATCAGCCACGTGATCGTGTGTGATCAGCCACGTGATCAGTGCATGATGAGTCACGTGATCAGTGCATGATCAATTACGTGATCAGTGCATGATCAGTCACGTGACCAGTACATGGTTGCTACGTGATCATTGCATGATCAGCCACGTGAGCAGTGCATGATAGCCACGTGATCAGTGCATGATCAGTCACGTGATCAGTGCATGATCAGTCACGTGATCAGTGCATGATCATTTACGTGATCAGTGCATGATCAGTCACGTGACCAGTATATGGTACCTACGTGATCATTGCATGATCAGCCACGTGATCAGTGCATGATAGCCACGTGATCAGTGCATGATCAGTTACGTGATCAGTGTATGATCAGCCACGTGATCAGTGCATGAGTGCCACGTGATCAGTGCATGATCAGTCACGTGACAGTGTGTGATCAGCCACGTGATCAGTGCATGATCAGCCACGTGATCAGTGCATGATAGCCACGTGATCAGTGCATGATCAGTTACGTGATCAGTGCATGATCAGCCACGTGATCAGTGCATGATTTCCACGTGATCAGTGCATGATCAGTCACGTGATAGTGTGTGATCAGCCACGTGATCAGTGCATGATGAGTCACGTGATCAGTGCATGATCAATTACGTGATCAGTGCATGATCAGTCACGTGACCAGTACATGGTTGCTACGTGATCATTGCATGATCAGCCACGTGAGCAGTGCATGATAGCCACGTGATCAGTGCATGATCAGTCACGTGATCAGTGCATGATCAGTCACGTGAACAGTGCATGATCATTTACGTGATCTGTGCATGATCAGTCACGTGACCAGTATATGGTAGCTACGTGATCATTGCATGATCAGCCACGTGATCAGTGCATGATAGCCACGTGATGTGTGCATGATCAGTTACGTGAGCAGTTATGATCAGCCACGTGATCAGTGCATGAGTGCCACGTGATCAGTGCATGATCAGTCACGTGACAGGTGTGTGATCAGCCACGTGATCAGTGCATGATCAGCCACGTGATCAGTGCATGATATCCACGTGATCAGTGCATGATCAGTTACGTGATCAGTGTATGATCAGCCACGTGATCAGTGCATGATATCCACGTGATCAGTGCATGATCAGTCACGTGATCAGTGCATGATCAGTCACGTGATCAGTGCATGATCAGCCACGTGATCAGTGCATGATAGCCACGTGATCAGTGCATGATCAGCCACGTGATCAGTGCATGATCAGCCACGTGATCAGTGCATGATTGCTACGTGATCAGTGCATGATCAGTCACGTGATCAGTGCATGATCAGGCACGTGATCAGTGCATGATCAGCCACGTGATCAGTGCATGATAGCCACGTGATCAGTGCATGATCAGTCACGTGATCAGTGCATGATCAGTCACGTGACCAGTACATGGTAGCTACATGATCATTGCATGATCAGCCACGTGATAGTGCATGATAGCCACGTGATCAGTGCATGATCAGTCACGTGATCAGTGCATGATCAGTCACGTGATCAGTGCATGACAGGCACGTGATCAGTGCATGATCAGCCACGTGATCAGTGCATGATAGCCACGTGATCAGTGCATGATCAGTCACGTGATCAGTGCATGATCAGTCACGTGATCAGTGCATGATCAGCCACGTGATCAGTGCATGATCAATTACGTGATCAGTGCATGATCAGTCACGTGATCAGTGCATGATAGCTGCGTGATCAGTGCATGATCAGCCACGTGATCAGTGCATGATAGCCACGTGATCAGTGCATGATCAGTCACGTGATCAGTGCATGATCAGCCACGTGATCAGTGCATGATCAGTCACGTGATCAGCACATGGTAGCTGCGTGATCATTGCATGATCAGCCACGTGATCAGTGCATGATAGCCACGTGATCAGTGCATGATAGCCACGTGATCAGTGCATGATCAGTCACGTGATCAGTGCATGATCAGCCACGTGATCAGTGCATGATCAGTCACGTGATCAGTGCATGATCAGTCACGTGATCAGTGCATGATCAGCCACGTGATCAGTGCATGATCAGTCACGTGATCAGTGCATGATAGCTGCGTGATCAGTGCATGATCAGCCACGTGATCAGTGCATGATAGCCACGTGATCAGTGCATGATCATCCACGTGATCAGTGCATGATCAGTCACGTGATCAGTGCATGATTGCCACGTGATCAGTGCATGATCAGTCACGTGATCAGTGCATGATAGCTACGTGATCAGTGCATGATCAGCCACGTGATCAGTGCATGATAGCCACGTGATCAGTGCATGATCAGTCACGTGATCAGTGCATGATCAGTCACGTGATCAGTGCATGATCAGCCACGTGATCAGTGCATGATCAGTCACGTGATCAGTGCATGATCAGTCACGTGATCAGTGCATGATCAGTCACGTGATCAGTGCATGATCAGTCACGTGATCAGTGCATGATCAGCCACGTGATCAGTGCATGATCAGCCACGTGATCAGTGCATGATCAGTCACGTGATCAGTGCATGATCAGTCACGTGATCAGTGCATGATAGCCACGTGATCAGTGCATGATCAGTCACGTGATCAGTGCATGATCAGCCACGTGATCAGTGCATGATCAGTCACGTGATCAGTATGATCAGCCACGTGATCAGTGCATGATAGCCACGTGATCAGTGCATGATCAGTCACGTGATCAGTGCATGATCAGCCACGTGATCAGTGCATGATCAGTCACGTGATCAGTGCATGATAGCCACGTGATCAGTGCATGATCAGCCACGTGATCAGTGCATGATAGCCACGTGATCAGTGCATGATCAGTCACGTGATCAGTGCATGATCAGCCACGTGATCATGTGTGATCAGCCACGTGATCAGTGCATGATGAGTCACGTGATCAGTGCATGATCAATTACGTGATCAGTGCATGATCAGTCACGTGACCAGTACATGGTTGCTACGTGATCATTGCATGATCAGCCACGTGAGCAGTGCATGATAGCCACGTGATCAGTGCATGATCAGTCACGTGATCAGTGCATGATCAGTCACGTGATCAGTGCATGATCATTTACGTGATCAGTGCATGATCAGTCACGTGACCAGTATATGGTACCTACGTGATCATTGCATGATCAGCCACGTGAGCAGTGCATGATAGCCACGTGATGTGTGCATGATCAGTTACGTGAGCAGTATGATCAGCCACGTGATCAGTGCATGAGTGCCACGTGATCAGTGCATGATCAGTCACGTGACAGTGTGTGATCAGCCACGTGATCAGTGCATGATCAGCCACGTGATCAGTGCATGATAGCCACGTGATCAGTGCATGATCAGTTACGTGATCAGTGTATGATCAGCCACGTGATCAGTGCATGATTTCCACGTGATCAGTGCATGATCAGTCACGTGATCAGTGCATGATCAGCCACGTGATCAGTGCATGATCAGTCACGTGATCAGTGCATGATCAATTACGTGATCAGTGCATGATCAGTCACGTGACCAGTACATGGTTGCTACGTGATCATTGCATGATCAGCCACGTGATCAGTGCATGATAGCCACGTGATCAGTGCATGATCAGTCACGTGATCAGTGCATGATCAGTCACAGATCAGTGCATGATCATTTACGTGATCAGTGCATGATCAGTCACGTGACCAGTATATGGTAGCTACGTGATCATTGCATGATCAGCCACGTGATCAGTGCATGATAGCCACGTGATCAGTGCATGATCAGTTACGTGATCAGTTATGATCAGCCACGTGATCAGTGCATGAGTGCCACGTGATCAGTGCATGATCAGTCACGTGACAGTGTGTGATCAGCCACGTGATCAGTGCATGATCAGCCACGTGATCAGTGCATGATAGCCACGTGATCAGTGCATGATCAGTCACGTGATCAGTGCATGATCAGCCACGTGATCAGTGCATGATATCCACGTGATCAGTGCATGATCAGTCACGTGATCAGTGCATGATCAGTCACGTGATCAGTGCATGATCAGCCACGTGATCAGTGCATGATAGCCACGTGATCAGTGCATGATCAGCCACGTGATCAGTGCATGATCAGCCACGTGATCAGTGCATGATTGCTACGTGATCAGTGCATGATCAGTCACGTGATCAGTGCATGATCAGTCACGTGATCAGTGCATGATCAGCCACGTGATCAGTGCATGATAGCCACGTGATCAGTGCATGATCAGTCACGTGATCAGTGCATGATCAGTCACGTGACCAGTACATGGTAGCTACGTGATCATTGCATGATCAGCCACGTGATCAGTGCATGATAGCCACGTGATCAGTGCATGATCAGTCACGTGATCAGTGCATGATCAGTCACGTGATCAGTGCATGATCAGCCACGTGATCAGTGCATGATCAGCCACGTGATCAGTGCATGATAGCCACGTGATCAGTGCATGATAGCCACGTGATCAGTGCATGATCAGTCACGTGATCAGTGCATGATCAGCCACGTGATCAGTGCATGATCAGCCACGTGATCAGTGCATGATATCCACGTGATCAGTGCATGATCATCACGTGATCAGTGTATGATCAGCCACGTGAACAGTGCATGCTCAGTCACGTGATCAGGGCCTGCTGAGCTGCGTGATTACTGTCTGCTCATCTGCTTGACAATTGCCAGCTGAGCTGCACGATTCCTGCCTGTCATCTGCTTGACAATTGCCAGCTGTGCTGCATAATTCCTGCCTGCTCAGCTGCTTGATTATTGCCAGCTGAGCAGCATGATTCCTCACAGCTGAGTTCCATGATTATTGCCTGCTGACTGATTCGTGCCTACTCAGCTCTTTGTTTATTGCCTCCAGAGGCACATGATCAGTGTATGATAGCAAACATGATCAGCGCATGATCAGTCACATGATCAGTGCATGATAGTCACGTGATCAGTGCATGATCAGTCACGTGATCAGTGCATGATCAGTCACGTGATCAGTGCATGATAGCCACGTGATCAGTGCATGATCAGCCACGTGATCAGTGCATGATCAGCACGTGATCAGTGCATGATCAGTCACGTGATCAGTGCATGATCAGCCACGTGATCAGTGCATGATGCCACGTGATCAGTGCATGATCAGTCACGTGATCAGTGCATGATCAGCCACGTGATCAGTGCATGATCAGCCACGTGATCAGTGCATGATAGCCACGTGATCAGTGCATGATCAGTCACGTGATCAGTGCATGATCAGCCACGTGATCAGTGCATGATAGCCACGTGATCAGTGCATGATCAGTCACGTGATCAGTGCATGATCAGCCACGTGATCAGTGCATGATAGCCACGTGATCAGTGCATGATCAGTCACGTGATCAGTGCATGATCAGCCACGTGATCAGTGCATGATCAGCCACGTGATCAGTGCATGATCAGCCACGTGATCAGTGCATGATCAGTCACGTGATCAGTGCATGATCAGCCACGTGATCAGTGCATGATTTCCACGTGATCAGTGCATGATCAGTCACGTGATAGTGTGTGATCAGCCACGTGATCAGTGCATGATGAGCCACGTGATCAGTGCATGATCAATTACGTGATCAGTGCATGATCAGTCACGTGACCAGTACATGGTTGCTACGTGATCATTGCATGATCAGCCACGTGATCAGTGCATGATAGCCACGTGATCAGTGCATGATCAGTCACGTGATCAGTGCATGATCAGTCACGTGAACAGTGCATGATCATTTACGTGATCAGTGCATGATCAGTCACGTGACCAGTATATGGTAGCTACGTGATCATTGCATGATCAGCCACGTGATCAGTGCATGATAGCCACGTGATGTGTGCATGATCAGTTACGTGAGCAGTTATGATCAGCCACGTGATCAGTGCATGAGTGCCACGTGATCAGTGCATGATCAGTCACGTGACAGGTGTGTGATCAGCCACGTGAACAGTGCATGTTCAGCCACGTGATCAGTGCATGATAGCCACGTGATCAGTGCATGATCAGTTACGTGATCAGTGTATGATCAGCCACGTGATCAGTGCATGATAGCCACGTGATCAGTGCATGATCAGTCACGTGATCAGTGCATGATCAGTCACGTGATCAGTGCATGATCAGCCACGTGATCAGTGCATGATCAGCCACGTGATCAGTGCATGATCAGCCACGTGATCAGTGCATGATCAGCCACGTGATCAGTGCATGATTGCTACGTGATCAGTGCATGATCAGTCACGTGATCAGTGCATGATCAGGCACGTGATCAGTGCATGATCAGCCACGTGATCAGTGCATGATACCACGTGATCAGTGCATGATCAGTCACGTGATCAGTGCATGATCAGTCACGTGACAGGTACATGGTAGCTACATGATCATTGCATGATCAGCCACGTGATCAGTGCATGATAGCCACGTGATCAGTGCATGATCAGTCACGTGATCAGTGCATGATCAGTCACGTGATCAGTGCATGACAGGCACGTGATCAGTGCATGATCAGCCACGTGATCAGTGCATGATAGCCACGTGATCAGTGCATGATCAGTCACGTGATCAGTGCATGATCAGTCACGTGATCAGTGCATGATCAGCCACGTGATCAGTGCATGATCAGTTACGTGATCAGTGCATGATCAGTCACGTGATCAGTGCATGATAGCTGCGTGATCAGTGCATGATCAGCCACGTGATCAGTGCATGATAGCCACGTGATCAGTGCATGATCAGTCACGTGATCAGTGCATGATCAGCCACGTGATCAGTGCATGATCAGTCACGTGATCAGTGCATGATAGCTGCGTGATCAGTGCATGATCAGCCACGTGATCAGTGCATGATAGCCACGTGATCAGTGCATGATAGCCACGTGATCAGTGCATGATCAGTCACGTGATCAGTGCATGATCAGCCACGTGATCAGTGCATGATCAGTCACGTGATCAGTGCATGATCAGTCACGTGATCAGTGCATGATCAGCCACGTGATCAGTGCATGATCAGTCACGTGATCAGTGCATGATAGCTGCGTGATCAGTGCATGATCAGCCACGTGATCAGTGCATGATAGCCACGTGATCAGTGCATGATCAGCCACGTGATCAGTGCATGATCAGTCACGTGATCAGTGCATGATTGCCACGTGATCAGTGCATGATCAGTCACGTGATCAGTGCATGATCAGTCACGTGATCAGTGCATGATCAGCCACGTGATCAGTGCATGATCAGTCACGTGATCAGTGCATGATCAATTACGTGATCAGTGCATGATCAGTCACGTGACCAGTACATGGTAGCTACGTGATCATTGCATGATCAGCCACGTGATCAGTGCATGATAGCCACGTGATCAGTGCATGATCAGTCACGTGATCAGTGCATGATCAGTCACGTGATCAGTGCATGATCAGCCACGTGATCAGTGCATGATCAGTCACGTGATCAGTGCATGATCAGTCACGTGATCAGTGCATGATCAGTCACGTGATCAGTGCATGATCAGTCACGTGATCAGTGCATGATCAGCCACGTGATCAGTGCATGATCAGCCACGTGATCAGTGCATGATCAATTACGTGATCAGTGCATGATCAGTCACGTGACCAGTGCATGATAGCTACGTGATCAGTGCATGATCAGCCACGTGATCAGTGCATGATAGCCACGTGATCAGTGCATGATCAGCCACGTGATCAGTGCATGATCAGTCACGTGATCAGTGCATGATCAGTCACGTGATCAGTGCATGATCATCCACGTGATCAGTGCATGTCAGTCATGTGTCAGTGCATGATAGCCCGTGATCAGTGCATGATCAGTCCCGTGATCAGTGCATGATCAGCCACGTGATCAGTGCATGATAGCCACGTGATCAGTGCATGATCAGTCACGTGATCAGTGCATGATCAGTCACGTGATCAGTGCATGATCAGCCACGTGATCAGTGCATGATCAGCCACGTGATCAGTGCATGATCAGTCACGTGATCAGTGCATGATCAGTCACGTGACAGTGCATGATAGCTACGTGATCAGTGCATGATCAGCCACGTGATCAGTGCATGATAGCCACGTGATCAGTGCATGATCAGCCACGTGATCAGTGCATGATCAGTCACGTGATCAGTGCATGATCAGTCACGTGATCAGTGCATGATCATCCACGTGATCAGTGCATGTCAGTCATGTGTCAGTGCATGATAGCCCGTGATCAGTGCATGATCAGTCACGTGATCAGTGCATGATCAGCCACGTGATCAGTGCATGATAGCCACGTGATCAGTGCATGATCAGTCACGTGATCAGTGCATGATCAGCCACGTGATCAGTGCATGATCAGTCACGTGATCAGCACATGATAGCTGCGTGATCAGTGCATGATCAGCCACGTGATCAGTGCATGATAGCCACGTGATCAGTGCATGATCAGTCACGTGATCAGTGCATGATCAGCCACGTGATAGTGTGTGATCAGCCACGTGATCAGTGCATGATGAGTCACGTGATCAGTGCATGATCATTACGTGATCAGTGCATGATCAGTCACGTGACCAGTACATGGTTGCTACGTGATCATTGCATGATCAGCCACGTGAGCAGTGCATGATAGCCACGTGATCAGTGCATGATCAGTCACGTGATCAGTGCATGATCAGTCACGTGAACAGTGCATGATCATTTACGTGATCTGTGCATGATCAGTCACGTGACCAGTATATGGTACCTACGTGATCATTGCATGATCAGCCACGTGAGCAGTGCATGATAGCCACGTGATGTGCATGATCAGTTACGTGAGCAGTGTATGATCAGCCACGTGATCAGTGCATGAGTGCCACGTGATCAGTGCATGATCAGTCACGTGACAGTGTGTGATCAGCCACGTGATCAGTGCATGATCAGCCACGTGATCAGTGCATGATAGCCACGTGATCAGTGCATGATCAGTTACGTGATCAGTGTATGATCAGCCACGTGATCAGTGCATGATTTCCACGTGATCAGTGCATGATCAGTCACGTGATCAGTGCATGATCAGCCACGTGATCAGTGCATGATCAGTCACGTGATCAGTGCATGATCAATTACGTGATCAGTGCATGATCAGTCACGTGACCAGTACATGGTTGCTACGTGATCATTGCATGATCAGCCACGTGAGCAGTGCATGATAGCCACGTGATCAGTGCATGATCAGTCACGTGATCAGTGCATGATCAGTCACGTGATCAGTGCATGATCATTTACGTGATCTGTGCATGATCAGTCACGTGACCAGTATATGGTAGCTACGTGATCATTGCATGATCAGCCACGTGATCAGTGCATGATAGCCACGTGATGTGTGCATGATCAGTTACGTGATCAGTTATGATCAGCCACGTGATCAGTGCATGAGTGCCACGTGATCAGTGCATGATCAGTCACGTGACAGTGTGTGATCAGCCACGTGATCAGTGCATGATCAGCCACGTGATCAGTGCATGATAGCCACGTGATCAGTGCATGATCAGTTACGTGATCAGTGTATGATCAGCCACGTGATCAGTGCATGATATCCACGTGATCAGTGCATGATCAGTCACGTGATCAGTGCATGATCAGTCACGTGATCAGTGCATGATCAGCCACGTGATCAGTGCATGATAGCCACGTGATCAGTGCATGATCAGCCACGTGATCAGTGCATGATCAGCCACGTGATCAGTGCATGATTGCTACGTGATCAGTGCATGATCAGTCACGTGATCAGTGCATGATCAGGCACGTGATCAGTGCATGATCAGCCACGTGATCAGTGCATGATACCACGTGATCAGTGCATGATCAGTCACGTGATCAGTGCATGATCAGTCACGTGACCAGTACATGGTAGCTACATGATCATTGCATGATCAGCCACGTGATCAGTGCATGATAGCCACGTGATCAGTGCATGATCAGTCACGTGATCAGTGCATGATCAGTCACGTGATCAGTGCATGACAGGCACGTGATCAGTGCATGATCAGCCACGTGATCAGTGCATGATAGCCACGTGATCAGTGCATGATCAGTCACGTGATCAGTGCATGATCAGTCACGTGATCAGTGCATGATCAGCCACGTGATCAGTGCATGATCAATTACGTGATCAGTGCATGATCAGTCACGTGACCAGTACATGGTAGCTGCGTGATCAGTGCATGATCAGCCACGTGATCAGTGCATGATAGCCACGTGATCAGTGCATGATCAGTCACGTGATCAGTGCATGATCAGTCACGTGATCAGTGCATGGTAGCTGCATGATCAGTGCATGATCAGCCACGTGATCAGTGCATGATAGCCACGTGATCAGTGCATGATAGCCACGTGATCAGTGCATGATCAGTCACGTGATCAGTGTGTGATCAGCCACGTGATCAGTGCATGATCAGTCACGTGATCAGTGCATGATCAGTCACGTGATCAGTGCATGATCAGCCACGTGATCAGTGCATGATCAGTCACGTGATCAGTGCATGATAGCTGCGTGATCAGTGCATGATCAGCCACGTGATCAGTGCATGATAGCCACGTGATCAGTGCATGATATCCACATGATCAGTGAATGATAGTCAAGTGATCAGTGCATTATTGCCACGTGATCAGTGCATGATCAGTCACGTGATCAGTGCATGATCAGTCACGTGATCAGTGCATGATCAGCCACGTGATCAGTGCATGATCAGTCACGTGATCAGTGCATGATCAATTACGTGATCAGTGCATGATCAGTCACGTGACCAGTGCATGGTAGCTACGTGATCATTGCATGATCAGCCACGTGATCAGTGCATGATAGCCACGTGATCAGTGCATGATCAGTCACGTGATCAGTGCATGATCAGTCACGTGATCAGTGCATGATCAGCCACGTGATCAGTGCATGATCAGTCACGTGATCAGTGCATGATCAGTCACGTGATCAGTGCATGATCAGTCACGTGATCAGTGCATGATCAGTCACGTGATCAGTGCATGATCAGCCACGTGATCAGTGCATGATCAGCCACGTGATCAGTGCATGATCAGTCACGTGATCAGTGCATGATCAGTCACGTGATCAGTGCATGATAGCTACGTGATCAGTGCATGATCAGCCACGTGATCAGTGCATGATCAGCCACGTGATCAGTGCATGATCAGTCACGTGATCAGTATGATCAGCCACGTGATCAGTGCATGATAGCCACGTGATCAGTGCATGATCAGTCACGTGATCAGTGCATGATCAGCCACGTGATCAGTGCATGATCAGTCACGTGATCAGTGCATGATAGCTGCGTGATCAGTGCATGATCAGCCACGTGATCAGTGCATGATAGCCACGTGATCAGTGCATGATCAGTCACGTGATCAGTGCATGATCAGCCACGTGATCAGTGTGTGATCAGCCACGTGATCAGTGCATGATGAGCCACGTGATCAGTGCATGATCAATTACGTGATCAGTGCATGATCAGTCACGTGACCAGTACATGGTTGCTACGTGATCATTGCATGATCAGCCACGTGAGCAGTGCATGATAGCCACGTGATCAGTGCATGATCAGTCACGTGATCAGTGCATGATCAGTCACGTGAACAGTGCATGATCATTTACGTGATCAGTGCATGATCAGTCACGTGACCAGTATATGGTACCTACGTGATCATTGCATGATCAGCCACGTGAGCAGTGCATGATAGCCACGTGATGTGTGCATGATCAGTTACGTGAGCAGTGTATGATCAGCCACGTGATCAGTGCATGAGTGCCACGTGATCAGTGCATGATCAGTCACGTGACAGTGTGTGATCAGCCACGTGATCAGTGCATGATCAGCCACGTGATCAGTGCATGATAGCCACGTGATCAGTGCATGATCAGTTACGTGATCAGTGTATGATCAGCCACGTGATCAGTGCATGGTCAGACACGTGATCAGTGCATGATCAGCCACGTGATCAGTGCATGATATCCACGTGATCAGTGCATGATCAGTCACGTGATCAGTGTATGATCAGCCACGTGATCAGTGCATGATCATCCACGTGATCAGTGCATGATCAGTCACGTGATCAGTGCATGATCAGTCACGTGATCAGTGCATGATCAGCCACGTGATCAGTGCATGATAGCCACGTGATCAGTGCATGATAGCCACGTGATCAGTGCATGATCAGCCACGTGATCAGTGCATGATTGCTACGTGATCAGTGCATGATCAGTCACGTGATCAGTGCATGATCAGCCACGTGATCAGTGCATGATCAGCCACGTGATCAGTGCATGATACCACGTGATCAGTGCATGATCAGTCACGTGATCAGTGCATGATCAGTCACGTGACAGTACATGGTAGCTACATGATCAGTGCATGATCAGCCACGTGATCAGTGCATGATAGCCACGTGATCAGTGCATGATCAGTCACGTGATCAGTGCATGATCAGTCACGTGATCAGTGCATGACAGGCACGTGATCAGTGCATGATCAGCCACGTGATCAGTGCATGATAGCCACGTGATCAGTGCATGATCAGTCACGTGATCAGTGCATGATCAGTCACGTGATCAGTGCATGATCAGCCACGTGATCAGTGCATGATCAGTCACGTGATCAGTGCATGATCAGTCACGTGATCAGTGCATGATAGCGTGATCAGTGCATGATCAGCCACGTGATCAGTGCATGATAGCCACGTGATCAGTGCATGATCAGTCACGTGATCAGTGCATGATCAGCCACGTGATCAGTGCATGATCAGTCACGTGATCAGTGCATGATAGCTGCGTGATCAGTGCATGATCAGCCACGTGATCAGTGCATGATAGCCACGTGATCAGTGCATGATAGCCACGTGATCAGTGCATGATCAGTCACGTGATCAGTGCATGATCAGCCACGTGATCAGTGCATGATCAGCCACGTGATCAGTGCATGATAGCCACGTGATCAGTGCATGATCAGTCACGTGATCAGTGCATGATCAGTCACGTGATCAGTGCATGATCAGCCACGTGATCAGTGCATGATCAGCCACGTGATCAGTGCATGATAGCCACGTGATCAGTGCATGATCAGTCACGTGATCAGTGCATGATCAGTCACGTGATCAGTGCATGATCAGCCACGTGATCAGTGCATGATCAATTACGTGATCAGTGCATGATCAGTCACGTGATCAGTGCATGATAGCTACGTGATCAGTGCATGATCAGCCACGTGATCAGTGCATGATAGCCACGTGATCAGTGCATGATCAGTCACGTGATCAGTGCATGATCAGCCACGTGATCAGTGCATGATCAGTCACGTGATCAGTGCATGATAGCCGTGATCAGTGCATGATCAGCCACGTGATCAGTGCATGATAGCCACGTGATCAGTGCATGATCAGTCACGTGATCAGTGCATGATCAGCCACGTGATCAGTGCATGATCAGCCACGTGATCAGTGCATGATCAGCACGTGATCAGTGCATGATCAGTCACGTGATCAGTGTATGATCAGCCACGTGAACAGTGCATGCTCAGTCACGTGATCAGGGCCTGCTGAGCTGCGTGATTACTGTCTGCTCATCTGCTTGACAATTGCCAGCTGAGCTGCACGATTCCTGCCTGTCATCTGCTTGACAATTGCCAGCTGTGCTGCATAATTCCTGCCTGCTCAGCTGCTTGATTATTGCCAGCTGAGCAGCATGATTCTCACAGCTGAGTTCCATGATTATTGCCTGCTGACTGATTCGTGCCTACTCAGCTCTTTGTTCATTGCCTCCAGAGGCACATGATCAGTGTATGATAGCAAACATGATCAGCACATGATCAGTCACATGATCAGTGCATGATAGTCACGTGATCAGTGCATGATCAGTCACGTGATCAGTGCATGATCAGTCACGTGATCAGTGCATGATAGCCACGTGATCAGTGCATGATCAGCCACGTGATCAGTGCATGATCAGTCACGTGATCAGTGCATGATCAGTCACGTGATCAGTGCATGATCAGCCACGTGATCAGTGCATGATGCCACGTGATCAGTGCATGATCAGTCACGTGATCAGTGCATGATCAGCCACGTGATCAGTGCATGATCAGCCACGTGATCAGTGCATGATAGCCACGTGATCAGTGCATGATCAGTCACGTGATCAGTGCATGATCAGCCACGTGATCAGTGCATGATAGCCACGTGATCAGTGCATGATCAGTCACGTGATCAGTGCATGATCAGCCACGTGATCAGTGCATGATAGCCACGTGATCAGTGCATGATCAGTCACGTGATCAGTGCATGATCAGCCACGTGATCAGTGCATGATCAGCCACGTGATCAGTGCATGATAGCCACGTGATCAGTGCATGATCAGTCACGTGATCAGTGCATGATCAGCCACGTGATCAGTGCATGATTTCCACGTGATCAGTGCATGATCAGTCACGTGATAGTGTGTGATCAGCCACGTGATCAGTGCATGATGAGTCACGTGATCAGTGCATGATCAATTACGTGATCAGTGCATGATCAGTCACGTGACCAGTACATGGTTGCTACGTGATCATTGCATGATCAGCCACGTGATCAGTGCATGATAGCCACGTGATCAGTGCATGATCAGTCACGTGATCAGTGCATGATCAGTCACGTGAACAGTGCATGATCATTTACGTGATCAGTGCATGATCAGTCACGTGACCAGTATATGGTAGCTACGTGATCATTGCATGATCAGCCACGTGATCAGTGCATGATAGCCACGTGATGTGTGCATGATCAGTTACGTGAGCAGTTATGATCAGCCACGTGATCAGTGCATGAGTGCCACGTGATCAGTGCATGATCAGTCACGTGACAGTGTGTGATCAGCCACGTGATCAGTGCATGATCAGCCACGTGATCAGTGCATGATAGCCACGTGATCAGTGCATGATCAGTTACGTGATCAGTGTATGATCAGCCACGTGATCAGTGCATGATAGCCACGTGATCAGTGCATGATCAGTCACGTGATCAGTGCATGATCAGTCACGTGATCAGTGCATGATCAGCCACGTGATCAGTGCATGATAGCCACGTGATCAGTGCATGATCAGCCACGTGATCAGTGCATGATCAGCCACGTGATCAGTGCATGATTGCTACGTGATCAGTGCATGATCAGTCACGTGATCAGTGCATGATCAGGCACGTGATCAGTGCATGATCAGCCACGTGATCAGTGCATGATACCACGTGATCAGTGCATGATCAGTCACGTGATCAGTGCATGATCAGTCACGTGACAGTACATGGTAGCTACATCATTGCATGATCAGCCACGTGATAGTGCATGATAGCCACGTGATCAGTGCATGATCAGTCACGTGATCAGTGCATGATCAGTCACGTGATCAGTGCATGACAGGCACGTGATCAGTGCATGATCAGCCACGTGATCAGTGCATGATAGCCACGTGATCAGTGCATGATCAGTCACGTGATCAGTGCATGATCAGTCACGTGATCAGTGCATGATCAGCCACGTGATCAGTGCATGATCAATTACGTGATCAGTGCATGATCAGTCACGTGATCAGTGCATGATAGCTGCGTGATCAGTGCATGATCAGCCACGTGATCAGTGCATGATAGCCACGTGATCAGTGCATGATCAGTCACGTGATCAGTGCATGATCAGCCACGTGATCAGTGCATGATCAGTCACGTGATCAGCACATGGTAGCTGCGTGATCAGTGCATGATCAGCCACGTGATCAGTGCATGATAGCCACGTGATCAGTGCATGATAGCCACGTGATCAGTGCATGATCAGTCACGTGATCAGTGCATGATCAGCCACGTGATCAGTGCATGATCAGTCACGTGATCAGTGCATGATCAGTCACGTGATCAGTGCATGATCAGCCACGTGATCAGTGCATGATCAGTCACGTGATCAGTGCATGATAGCTGCGTGATCAGTGCATGATCAGCCACGTGATCAGTGCATGATAGCCACGTGATCAGTGCATGATCATCCACGTGATCAGTGCATGATCAGTCACGTGATCAGTGCATGATTGCCACGTGATCAGTGCATGATCAGTCACGTGATCAGTGCATGATCAGTCACGTGATCAGTGCATGATCAGCCACGTGATCAGTGCATGATCAGTCACGTGATCAGTGCATGATCAATTACGTGATCAGTGCATGATCAGTCACGTGATCAGTGCATGGTTGCTACGTGATCAGTGCATGATCAGCCACGTGATCAGTGCATGATCAGCCACGTGATCAGTGCATGATCAGTCACGTGATCAGTGCATGATCAGTCACGTGATCAGTGCATGATCAGCCACGTGATCAGTGCATGATCAGTCACGTGATCAGTGCATGGTAGCTGCGTGATCAGTGCATGATCAGCCACGTGATCAGTGCATGATAGCCACGTGATCAGTGCATGATCAGCCACGTGATCAGTGCATGATCAGTCACGTGATCAGTGCATGATTGCCACGTGATCAGTGCATGATCAGTCACGTGATCAGTGCATGATCAGTCACGTGATCAGTGCATGATCAGCCACGTGATCAGTGCATGATCAGTCACGTGATCAGTGCATGATCAATTACGTGATCAGTGCATGATCAGTCACGTGACCAGTGCATGGTAGCTACGTGATCAGTGCATGATCAGCCACGTGATCAGTGCATGATAGCCACGTGATCAGTGCATGATCAGTCACGTGATCAGTGCATGATCAGTCACGTGATCAGTGCATGATCAGCCACGTGATCAGTGCATGATCAGTCACGTGATCAGTGCATGATCAGTCACGTGATCAGTGCATGATCAGTCACGTGATCAGTGCATGATCAGTCACGTGATCAGTGCATGATCAGCCACGTGATCAGTGCATGATCAGCCACGTGATCAGTGCATGATCAATTACGTGATCAGTGCATGATCAGTCACGTGATCAGTGCATGGTAGCTACGTGATCAGTGCATGATCAGCCACGTGATCAGTGCATGATAGCCACGTGATCAGTGCATGATCAGCCACGTGATCAGTGCATGATCAGTCACGTGATCAGTGCATGATCAGTCACGTGATCAGTGCATGATCATCCACGTGATCAGTGCATGTGAGTCATGTGTCAGTGCATGATAGCCCGTGATCAGTGCATGATCAGTCCCGTGATCAGTGCATGATCAGCCACGTGATCAGTGCATGATAGCCACGTGATCAGTGCATGATCAGTCACGTGATCAGTGCATGATCAGTCACGTGATCAGTGCATGATCAGCCCCGTGATCAGTGCAAGATCAGCCACATGACCAGTGCATGATCAATTACGTGATCAGTGCATGATCAGTCACGTGACCAGTGCATGGTAGCTACGTGATCAGTGCATGATCAGCCACGTGATCAGTGCATGATAGCCACGTGATCAGTGCATGATCAGCCACGTGAGCCGTGCATAATCAGTCTCGTGATCAGTGCATGGTCAGTCAATGATCAGTGCATGATCATCCACGTGATCAGTGCATGTGAAGTCATGTAGTCAATGCATGATAGCCCGTGATCAGTGCATGATCAGTCCCGTGATCAGTGCATGATCAGCCACGTGATCAGTGCATGATAGCCACGTGATCAGTGCATGATCAGTCACGTGATCAGTGCATGATCAGCCACGTGATCAGTGCATGATCAGTCACGTGATCAGTGCATGATAGCCGTGATCAGTGCATGATCAGCCACGTGATCAGTGCATGATAGCCACGTGATCAGTGCATGATCAGTCACGTGATCAGTGCATGATCAGCCACGTGATCAGTGTGTGATCAGCCACGTGATCAGTGCATGATCAGTCACGTGATCAGTGCATGATCAATTACGTGATCAGTGCATGATCAGTCACGTGACCAGTATATGGTTGCTACGTGATCATTGCATGATCAGCCACGTGATCAGTGCATGATAGCCACGTGATCAGTGCATGATCAGTCACGTGATCAGTGCATGATCAGTCACGTGATCAGTGCATGATCATTTACGTGATCAGTGCATGATCAGTCACGTGACCAGTATATGGTACCTACGTGATCATTGCATGATCAGCCACGTGATCAGTGCATGATAGCCACGTGATCAGTGCATGATCAGTTACGTGATCAGTGTATGATCAGCCACGTGATCAGTGCATGAGTGCCACGTGATCAGTGCATGATCAGTCACGTGACAGTGTGTGATCAGCCACGTGATCAGTGCATGATCAGCCACGTGATCAGTGCATTATTTCCACGTGATCAGTGCATGATCAGTCACGTGATAGTGTGTGATCAGCCACGTGATCAGTGCATGATCAGTCACGTGATCAGTGCATGATCAATTACGTGATCAGTGCATGATCAGTCACGTGACCAGTACATGGTTGCTACGTGATCATTGCATGATCAGCCACGTGATCAGTGCATGATAGCCACGTGATCAGTGCATGATCAGTCACGTGATCAGTGCATGATCAGTCAACAGAACAGGGAATGATCATTTACGTGATCTGTGCATGATCAGTCACGTGACCAGTATATGATAGCTACGTGATCATTGCATGATCAGCCACGTGATCAGTGCATGATAGCCACGTGATGTGTGCATGATCAGTTACGTGAGCAGTTATGATCAGCCACGTGATCAGTGCATGAGTGCCACGTGATCAGTGCATGATCAGTCACGTGACAGTGTGTGATCAGCCACGTGATCAGTGCATGATCAGCCACGTGATCAGTGCATGATAGCCACGTGATCAGTGCATGATCAGTTACGTGATCAGTGTATGATCAGCCACGTGATCAGTGCATGATATCCACGTCATCTGTGCATGATGAGTCTCGTGATCAGTGCATGATCAGTCACGTGATCAGTGCATGATCAGCCACGTGATCAGTGCATGATAGCCACGTGATCAGTGCATGATCAGCCACGTGATCAGTGCATGATCAGCCACGTGATCAGTGCATGATTGCTACGTGATCAGTGCATGATCAGTCACGTGATCAGTGCATGATCAGGCACGTGATCAGTGCATGATCAGCCACGTGATCAGTGCATGATACCACGTGATCAGTGCATGATCAGTCACGTGATGGGTGCATGATCAGTCACGTGACCAGTACATGGTAGCTACATGATCATTGCATGATCAGCCACGTGATAGTGCATGATAGCCACGTGATCAGTGCATGATCAGTCACGTGATCAGTGCATGATCAGTCACGTGATCAGTGCATGACAGGCACGTGATCAGTGCATGATCAGCCACGTGATCAGTGCATGATAGCCACGTGATCAGTGCATGATCAGTCACGTGATCAGTGCATGATCAGTCACGTGATCAGTGCATGATCAGCCACGTGATCAGTGCATGATCAATTACGTGATCAGTGCATGATCAGTCACGTGACCAGTACATGGTAGCTGCGTGATCAGTGCATGATCAGCCACGTGATCAGTGCATGATAGCCACGTGATCAGTGCATGATCAGTCACGTGATCAGTGCATGATCAGTCACGTGATCAGTACATGGTAGCTGCATGATCAGTGCATGATCAGCCACGTGATCAGTGCATGATAGCCACGTGATCAGTGCATGATAGCCACGTGATCAGTGCATGATCAGTCACGTGATCAGTGCATGATCAGCCACGTGATCAGTGCATGATCAGTCACGTGATCAGTGCATGATCAGTCACGTGATCAGTGCATGATCAGCCACGTGATCAGTGCATGATCAGTCACGTGACCAGCACATGATAGCTGCGTGATCAGTGCATGATCAGCCACGTGATCAGTGCATGATAGCCACGTGATCAGTGCATGATCATCCACGTGATCAGTGCATGATCAGTCACGTGATCAGTGCATGATTGCCACGTGATCAGTGCATGATCAGTCACGTGATCAGTGCATGATCAGTCACGTGATCAGTGCATGATCAGCCACGTGATCAGTGCATGATCAGTCACGTGATCAGTGCATGATCAATTACGTGATCAGTGCATGATCAGTCACGTGATCAGTGCATGGTTGCTACGTGATCAGTGCATGATCAGCCACGTGATCAGTGCATGATAGCCACGTGATCAGTGCATGATCAGTCACGTGATCAGTGCATGATCAGTCACGTGATCAGTGCATGATCAGCCACGTGATCAGTGCATGATCAGTCACGTGATCAGTGCATGATCAGTCACGTGATCAGTGCATGATCAGTCACGTGATCAGTGCATGATCAGTCACGTGATCAGTGCATGATCAGCCACGTGATCAGTGCATGATCAGCCACGTGATCAGTGCATGATCAGTTACGTGATCAGTGCATGATCAGTCACGTGATCAGTGCATGGTAGCTACGTGATCAGTGCATGATCAGTCACGTGATCAGTGCATGATCAGCCACGTGATCAGTGCATGATCAGTCACGTGATCAGTATGATCAGCCACGTGATCAGTGCATGATAGCCACGTGATCAGTGCATGATCAGTCACGTGATCAGTGCATGATCAGCCACGTGATCAGTGCATGATCAGTCACGTGATCAGTGCATGATAGCTGCGTGATCAGTGCATGATCAGCCACGTGATCAGTGCATGATAGCCACGTGATCAGTGCATGATCAGTCACGTGATCAGTGTGTGATCAGCCACGTGATCCGTGTGTGATCAGCCACGTGATCAGTGCATGATGAGTCACGTGATCAGTGCATGATCAATTACGTGATCAGTGCATGATCAGTCACGTGACCAGTATATGGTTGCTACGTGATCATTGCATGATCAGCCACGTGAGCAGTGCATGATAGCCACGTGATCAGTGCATGATCAGTCACGTGATCAGTAAATGATCACTCACGTGAACAGTGCATGATCATTTACGTGATCTGTGCATGATCAGTCACGTGACCAGTATATGGTACCTACGTGAACATTGCATGACCAGCCACGTGAGCAGTGCATGATAGCCACGTGATCAGTGCATGATCAGTTACGTGAGCAGTGTATGATCAGCCACGTGATCAGTGCATGAGTGCCACGTGATCAGTGCATGATCAGTCACGTGACAGTGTGTGATCAGCCACGTGATCAGTGCATGATCAGCCACGTGATCAGTGCATGATAGCCACGTGATCAGTGCATGATCAGTTACGTGATCAGTGTATGATCAGCCACGTGAGCAGTGCATTATTTCCACGTGATCAGTGCATGATCAGTCACGTGATCAGTGTGTGATCAGCCACGTGATCAGTGCATGATCAGTCACGTGATCAGTGCATGATCAATTACGTGATCAGTGCATGATCAGTCACGTGACCAGTACATGGTTGCTACGTGATCATTGCATGATCAGCCACGTGATCAGTGCATGATAGCCACGTGATCAGTGCATGATCAGTCACGTGATCAGTGCATGATCAGTCACAGATCAGTGCATGATCATTTACGTGATCAGTGCATGATCAGTCACGTGACCAGTATATGGTAGCTACGTGATCATTGCATGATCAGCCACGTGATCAGTGCATGATAGCCACGTGATCAGTGCATGATCAGTTACGTGAGCAGTTATGATCAGCCACGTGATCAGTGCATGAGTGCCACGTGATCAGTGCATGATCAGTCACGTGACAGTGTGTGATCAGCCACGTGATCAGTGCATGATCAGCCACGTGATCAGTGCATGATAGCCACGTGATCAGTGCATGATCAGTTACGTGATCAGTGTATGATCAGCCACGTGATCAGTGCATGATATCCACGTCATCTGTGCATGATGAGTCTCGTGATCAGTGCATGATCAGTCACGTGATCAGTGCATGATCAGCCACGTGATCAGTGCATGATAGCCACGTGATCAGTGCATGATCAGCCACGTGATCAGTGCATGATCAGCCACGTGATCAGTGCATGATTGCTACGTGATCAGTGCATGATCAGTCACGTGATCAGTGCATGATCAGGCACGTGATCAGTGCATGATCAGCCACGTGATCAGTGCATGATACCACGTGATCAGTGCATGATCAGTCACGTGATCGGTGTATGATCAGTCACGTGACCAGTACATGGTAGCTACATGATCATTGCATGATCAGCCACGTGATAGTGCATGATAGCCACGTGATCAGTGCATGATCAGTCACGTGATCAGTGCATGATCAGTCACGTGATCAGTGCATGACAGGCACGTGATCAGTGCATGATCAGCCACGTGATCAGTGCATGATAGCCACGTGATCAGTGCATGATCAGTCACGTGATCAGTGCATGATCAGTCACGTGATCAGTGCATGATCAGCCACGTGATCAGTGCATGATCAATTACGTGATCAGTGCATGATCAGTCACGTGACCAGTGCATGGTAGCTGCGTGATCAGTGCATGATCAGCCACGTGATCAGTGCATGATAGCCACGTGATCAGTGCATGATCAGTCACGTGATCAGTGCATGATCAGCCACGTGATCAGTGCATGATCAGTCACGTGACCAGTGCATGATAGCTGCGTGATCAGTGCATGATCAGCCACGTGATCAGTGCATGATAGCCACGTGATCAGTGCATGATAGCCACGTGATCAGTGCATGATCAGTCACGTGATACGTGTGTGATCAGCCACGTGATCAGTGCATGATCAGTCACGTGATCAGTGCATGATCAGTCACGTGATCAGTGCATGATCAGCCACGTGATCAGTGCATGATCAGTCACGTGACCAGTGCATGATAGCTGCGTGATCAGTGCATGATGAGCCACGTTAGTAGTGCATGATAGCCACGTGATCAGTGCATGATCATCCACATGATCAGTGAATGATAGTCAAGTGATCAGTGCATGATAGCCACGTGATCAGTGCATGATCAGTCACGTGATCAGTGCATGATCAGTCACGTGATCAGTGCATGATCAGCCACGTGATCAGTGCATGATCAGTCACGTGATCAGTGCATGATCAATTACGTGATCAGTGCATGATCAGTCACGTGACCAGTACATGGTTGCTACGTGATCATTGCATGATCAGCCACGTGATCAGTGCATGATAGCCACGTGATCAGTGCATGATCAGTCACGTGATCAGTGCATGATCAGTCACGTGATCAGTGCATGATCAGCCACGTGATCAGTGCATGATCAGTCACGTGATCAGTGCATGATCAGTCACGTGATCAGTGCATGATCAGCCACGTGATCAGTGCATGATCAGTCATGTGTCAGTGCATGATAGCCCGTGATCAGTGCATGATCAGTCCCGTGATCAGTGCATGATCAGCCACGTGATCAGTGCATGATAGCCACGTGATCAGTGCATGATCAGTCACGTGATCAGTGCATGATCAGCCACGTGATCAGTGCATGATAGCCACGTGATCAGTGCATGACAATTACGTGATCAGTGCATGATCAGTCACGTGATCAGTGCATGATAGCCACGTGATCAGTGCATGATCAGTCACGTGATCAGTGTGATCAGCCACGTGAACAGTGCATGCTCAGTCACGTGATCAGGGCCTGCTGAGCTGCGTGATTACTGTCTGCTCATCTGCTTGACAATTGCCAGCTGAGCTGCACGATTCCTGCCTGTCATCTGCTTGACAATTGCCACCTGTGCTGCATAATTCCTGCCTGCTCATCTACTTGATTATTGCCAGCTGAGCAGCATGATTTCTCAGAGCTGAGTTCCATGATTATAGCCTGCTGACTGATTCGTGCCTACTCAGCTCTTTGTTCATTGCCTCCAGATGCACATGATCAGTGTATGACACCAAACATGATCAGTGCATGATCAGTCACATGATCAGTGCATGATCAGCCACGTGATCAGTGCATGATCAGTTACGTGATCAGTGCATGATCAGTCACGTGATCAGTGCATGGTAGCTACGTGATCAGTGCATGATCAGCCACGTGATCAGTGCATGATCAGCCACGTGATCAGTGCATGATCAGTTACGTGATCAGTGCATGATCAGCCACGTGATCAGTGCATGATCAGACACGTGAACAGTGTATGATCAGCCACGTGATCAGTGCATGATATCCAAGTGATCAGTGCATGATCAATCACGTGATCAGTGTATGATCAGCCACGTGAACAGTGCATGCTCAGTCACGTGATCAGGGCCTGCTGAGCTGCGTGATTACTGTCTGCTCATCTGCTTGACAATTGCCAGCTGAGCTGCATGATTCCTGCCTGTCATCGTCTTGACAATTGCCAGCTGTGCTGTGTAATTCCTGCCTGCTCAGCTGCTTGATTATTGCCAGCTGAGCAGCATGATTCCTCACAGCTGAGTTCCATGATTATTGCCTGCTGACTGTTTGATTCATGCCTACTCAGCTCTTTGTTTATTGCCTCCAGAGGCACATGATCAGTGTATGATAGCAAACATGATCAGTGCATGATCAGTCACATGATCAGCGCCATTAAGTCACGTGATCACTACATGATAGTCATGTGATCAGTCCATGCTCAGTCACGGTATCAGTGCATGATCAGCCACGTGATCAGTGCATGATAGCCACGTGATCAGTGCATGATCAGTCACGTGATCAGTGCATGATCAGTCAGTGATCAGTGCATGATCAGCCACGTGATCAGTGCATGATAGCCACGTGATCAGTGCATGATCAGTCACGTGATCAGTGTATGATCAGTCACGTGATCAGTACATGGTAGCTACATGATCATTGCATGATCAGCCACGTGATCAGTGCATGATAGCCACGTGATCAGTGCATGATCAGTCACGTGATCAGTGCATGATCAGTCACGTGACCAGTACATGGTTGCTACGTGATCATTGCATGATCAGCCACGTGAGCAGTGCATGATAGCCACGTGATCAGTGCATGATCAGTCACGTGATCAGTGCATGATCAGTCACGTGATCAGTGCATGATCATTTACGTGATCAGTGCATGATCAGTCACGTGACCAGTATATGGTAGCTACGTGATCATTCCATGACGAGCCACGTGAGCAGTGCATGAGAGCCTCGTGATGTGTGCATGATCAGTTACGTGAGCAGTGTATGATCAGCCACGTGATCAGTGCATGAGTGCCACGTGACAGGTGTGTGATCAGCCACGTGAACAGTGCATGTTCAGCCACGTATTCAGTGCATGATAGCCACGTGATCAGTGCATGATCAGTTACGTGAGCAGTGTATGATCAGACACGTGTTCAGTGCATGGTCAGACACGTGAACAGTGTATGATCAGCCACGTGATCAGTGCATGATATCCAAGTGATCAGTGCATGATCATCACGTGATCAGTGTATGATCAGCCACGTGAACAGTGCATGCTCAGTCACGTGATCAGGGCCTGCTGAGCTGCGTGATTACTGTCTGCTCATCTGCTTGACAATTGCCAGCTGAGCTGCACGATTCCCGCCTGTCATCTGCTTGACAATTGCCAGCTGTGCTGCGTAATTCCTGCCTGCTCAGCTGCTTGATTATTGCCAGCTGAGCAGCATGAGTCCTCACAGCTGAGTTCCATGATTATTGCCTGCTGACTGTTTGATTCGTGCCTACTCAGCTCTTTGTTTATTGCTTCCAGAGTCACACGATCAGTGTATGATAGCAAACATGATCAGCGCATGATCAGTCACATGATCAGCGCCATTAAGTCACGTGATCACTACATGATAGTCATGTGATCAGTCCATGCTCAGTCACGGTATCAGTGCATGATCAGCCACGTGATCAGTGCATGATCAGCCACGTGATCAGTTCATGATAGCCATGTGATCAGTGCATGATCAGTCACGTGATCAGTGCATGATCAGTCAGGTGATCAGTGCATGATCAGCCACGTGATCAGTGCATGATCAGTCACGTGATGGGTGTATGATCAGTCACGTGACCTGTACATGGTAGCTACATGATCATTGCATGATCAGCCACGTGAGTAGTGCATGATAGCCACGTGATCAGTGCATGATCAGTCACGTGATCAGTGCTTGACCAGGCACGTGATCAGTGCATGATCAGCCACGTGATCAGTGCATGATAGCCACGTGATCAGTGCATGATCAGTCACGTGATCAGTGCATGATCAGTCACGTGATCAGTGCATGATCAGCCACGTGATCAGTGCATGATCAGCCACGTGATCAGTGCATGATCAATTACGTGATCAGTGCATGATCAGTCACGTGATCAGTGCATGGTAGCTACGTGATCAGTGCATGATCAGCCACGTGATCAGTGCATGATAGCCACGTGATCAGTGCATGATCAGTCACGTGATCAGTGCATGATCAGTCACGTGATCAGTGCATGATCAGTCACGTGATCAGTGCATGATCAGTCACGTGATCAGTGCATGATCAGTCACGTGATCAGTACATGATAGCTACGTGATCATGCATGATCAGCCACGTGATCAGTGCATGATAGCCACGTGATCAGTGCATGATCAGTCACGTGATCAGTGCATGATCAGCCACGTGATCAGTGCATGATCAGTCACGTGATCAGTGCATGATATACGTGATCAGTGCATGATCAGTCACGTGATCAGTGCATGGTTGCTACGTGATCAGTGCATGATCAGCCACGTGATCAGTGCATGATAGCCACGTGATCAGTGCATGATCAGTGGCGTGATCAGTGCATGATCAGTCACGTGATCAGTGCATGATCATTCGCGTGATCAGTGCATGATCAGTCACGTGACCAGTATATGGTAGCTACGTGATCATTGCATGACAGCCACGTGAGCAGTGCATGATAGCCACGTGATCAGTGCATGATCAGTTACGTGAGCAGTGTATGATCAGCCACGTGATCAGTGCATGATAGCCACGTGATCAGTGCATGATCAGTCACGTGATCATGTGTGATCAGTCACGTGATCAGTGCATGATCAGTCACGTGATCAGTGCATGATCAGCCACGTGATCAGTGCATGATAGCCACGTGATCAGTGCATGATCAGTCACGTGATCAGTGCATGATCAGCCACGTGATCAGTGCATGATCAGTCACGTGATCAGTGCATGATCAGCCACGTGATCAGTGCATGATCAGCCACGTGATCAGTGCATGATCAGCCACGTGATCAGTGCATGATCAGCCACGTGATCAGTGCATGATCAGTCACGTGATCAGTGCATGATCAGTCACGTGATCAGTGCATGATCAGCCACGTGATCAGTGCATGATCAGTCACGTGATCAGTGCATGGTAGCTACGTGATCAGTGCATGATCAGCCACGTGATCAGTGCATGATCAGCCACGTGATCAGTGCATGATAGTCACGTGATCAGTGCATGATCAGTCACGTGATCAGTGCATGATCAGTCACGTGATCAGTGCATGATCAGCCACGTGATCAGTGCATGATCAGTCACGTGATCAGTGCATGATAGCACGTGATCAGTGCATGATCAGTCACGTGATCAGTGCATGATCAGCCACGTGATCAGTGCATGATAGCCACGTGATCAGTGCATGATCAGTCACGTGATCAGTGCATGATCAGTCACGTGATCAGTGCATGATCAGCCACGTGATCAGTGCATGATCAGTCACGTGATCAGTGCATGATCAGCCACGTGATCAGTGCATGATCAGTCACGTGATCAGTGCATGGTAGCTACGTGATCAGTGCATGATCAGCCACGTGATCAGTGCATGATAGCCACGTGATCAGTGCATGATCAGTCACGTGATCAGTGCATGATCAGTCACGTGATCAGTGCATGATCAGTCACGTGATCAGTGCATGATCAGCCACGTGATCAGTGCATGATCAGTCACGTGATCAGTGCATGATAGCACGTGATCAGTGCATGATCAGTCACGTGATCAGTGCATGATCAGCCACGTGATCAGTGCATGATCAGCCACGTGATCAGTGCATGACAATTACGTGATCAGTGCATGATCAGTCACGTGATCAGTGCATGATAGCCACGTGATCAGTGCATGATCAGTCACGTGATCAGTGTGTGATCAGCCACGTGAACAGTGCATGCTCAGTCACGTGATCAGGGCCTGCTGAGCTGCGTGATTACTGTCTGCTCATCTGCTTGACAATTGCCAGCTGAGCTGCACGATTCCTGCCTGTCATCTGCTTGACAATTGCCAGCTGTGCTGTGTAATTCCTGCCTGCTCAGCTGCTTGATTATTGCCAGCTGAGCAGCATGATTTCTCACAGCTGAGTTCCATGATTATTGCCTGCTGACTGATTCGTGCCTACTCAGCTCTTTGTTCATTGCCTCCAGAGGCACATGATCAGTGTATGATACCAAACATGATCAGCGCATGATCAGTCACATGATCAGTGCATGATAAGTCACGTGATCAGTGCATGATCAGTCACGTGATCAGTGCATGATCAGCCACGTGATCAGTGCATGATCAGCCACGTGATCAGTGCATGATCAGTCACGTGATCAGTGCATGATCAGCCACGTGATCAGTGCATGATCAGTCACGTGATCAGTGCATGGTACCACGTGATCAGTGCATGATCAGCCACGTGATCAGTGCATGATAGCCACGTGATCAGTGCATGATCAGTCACGTGATCAGTGCATGATCAGTCACGTGATCAGTGCATGATCAGCCACGTGATCAGTGCATGATCAGCCACGTGATCAGTGCATGATCAGCCACGTGATCAGTGCATGATAGCCACGTGATCAGTGCATGATCAGTCACGTGATCAGTGCATGATCAGTCACGTGATCAGTGCATGATCAGCACGTGATCAGTGCATGATCAGTCAATGCATGATAGCGCCACGATCAGTGCACGATCAGTCCCGTGATCAGTGCATGATCAGCCACGTGATCAGTGCATGATAGCTACGTGATCAGTGCATGATCAGTCACGTGATCAGTGCATGATCAGCCACGTGATCAGTGCATGATAGCCACGTGATCAGTGCATGATCAGTCACGTGATCAGTGCATGATCAGTCACGTGATCAGTGCATGATAGCCACGTGATCAGTGCATGATCAGTCACGTGATCAGTGTGTGATCAGCCACGTGATCAGTGCATGCTCAGTCACGTGATCAGGGCCTGCTGAGCTTCGTGAATACTGTCTGCTCATCTGCTTGACAATTGCCAGCTGAGCTGCACGATTCCTGCCTGTCATCTGCTTGACAATTGCCATCTGTGCTGCATAATTCCTGCCTGCTCATCTGCTTGATTATTGCCAGCTGAACAGCATGATTTCTCAGAGCTGAGTTCCATGATTATTGCCTACTGATTCGTGCCTACTCAGCTCTTTGTTCATTGCCTCCAGAGGCACATGATCAGTGTATGACACCAAACATGATCAGTGCATGATCAGTCACATGATCAGTGCATGATAAGCCACGTGATCAGTGCATGATCAGTTACGTGATCAGTGCATGATCAGTCACGTGATCAGTACATGGTAGCTGCGTGATCAGTGCATGATCAGCCACGTGATCAGTGCATGATAGCCACGTGATCAGTGCATGATCAGCCACGTGATCAGTGCATGATCAGTCACGTGATCAGTGCATGATCAGCCACGTGATCAGTGCATGATCAGTCACGTGATCAGTATGATCAGCCACGTGATCAGTGCATGATAGCCACGTGATCAGTGCATGATCAGTCACGTGATCAGTGCATGATAGCCACGTGATCAGTGCATGATCAGCCACGTGATCAGTGCATGATCAGTCACGTGATCAGTGCATGATCAGTCACGTGATCAGTGCATGATCAGCCACGTGATCAGTGCATGATCAGTCATGTGTCAGTGCATGATAGCCCATGATCAGTGCATGATCAGTCACGTGATCAGTGCATGATCAGCCACGTGATCAGTGCATGATAGCTACGTGATCAGTGCATGATCAGTCACGTGATCAGTGCATGATCAGCCACGTGATCAGTGCATGATCAGCCACGTGATCAGTGCATGATCAGTTACGTGATCAGTGCATGATCAGCCACGTGATCAGTGCATGATAGCCACGTGATCAGTGCATGATCATTCACGTGATCAGTGTGTGATCAGCCACGTGAACAGTGCATGCTCAGTCACGTGTTCAGGGCCTGCTGAGCTGCGTGATTACTGTCTGCTCATCTGCTTGACAATTGCCAGCTGAGCTGCATGATTCCTGCCTGTCATCTGCTTGACAATTGCCAGCTGTGCTGCGTAATTCCTGCCTGCTCAGCTGCTTGATTATTGCCAGCTGAGCAGCATGATTCCTCACACCTGAGTTCCATGATTATTGCCTGCTGACTGTTTGATTCGTGCCTACTCAGCTCTTTGTTTATTGCCTCCAGAGGCACATGATCAGTGTATGATAGCAAACATGATCAGCGCATGATCAGTCACATGATCAGCGCCATTAAGTCACGTGATCACTACATGATAGTCATGTGATCAGTCCATGCTCAGTCACGGTATCAGTGCATGATCAGCCACGTGATCAGTGCATGATTGCTACGTGATCAGTGCATGATCAGTCACGTGATCAGTGCATGATCAGGCACGTGATCAGTGCATGATCAGCCACGTGATCAGTGCATGATAGCCACGTGATCAGTGCATGATCAGTCACCTGATGGGTGTATGATCAGTCACGTGACAGTACATGGTAGCTACATGATCATTGCATGATCAGCCACGTGAGTAGTGCATGATAGCCACGTGATCAGTGCATGATCAGTCACGTGATCAGTGCATGATCAGTCACGTGACCAGTACATGGTTGCTACGTGATCAGTGCATGATCAGCCACGTGATCAGTGCATGATAGCCACGTGATCAGTGCATGATCAGTCACGTGATCAGTGCATGATCAGTCACGTGATCAGTGCATGATCAGCCACGTGATCAGTGCATGATCAGTCACGTGATCAGTATATGGTAGCTACGTGATCAGTGCATGATCAGCCACGTGATCAGTGCATGATAGCCACGTGATCAGTGCATGATCAGTCACGTGATCAGTGCATGATCAGCCACGTGATCAGTGCATGATGCCACGTGATCAGTGCATGATAGTCACGTGACAGTGTGATCAGCCACGTGATCAGTGCATGATCAGCCACGTGATCAGTGCATGATAGCCACGTGATCAGTGCATGATCAGTCCGTGATCAGTGCATGATCAGCCACGTGATCAGTGCATGATCAGTCACGTGATCAGTGCATGATCAGCCACGTGATCAGTGCATGATAGCCACGTGATCAGTGCATGATCAGTCACGTGATCAGTGCATGATCAGCCACGTGATCAGTGCATGATCAGGCACGTGATCAGTGCATGTCCAGCCACGTGATCAGTGCATGATAGCCACGTGATCAGTGCATGATCAGCCACGTGATCAGTGCATGATAGCCACGTGATCAGTGCATGATCAGTCACGTGATCAGTGCATGATCAGTCACGTGATCAGTGCATGATCAGCCACGTGATCAGTGCATGTCAGTCATGTGTCAGTGCATGATAGCCCGTGATCAGTGCATGATCAGTCCCGTGATCAGTGCATGATCAGCCACGTGATCAGTGCATGATAGCCACGTGATCAGTGCATGATCAGTCACGTGATCAGTGCATGATCAGTCACGTGATCAGTGTGTGATCAGCCACGTGAACAGTGCATGCTCAGTCACGTGATCAGGGCCTGCTGAGCTGCGTGATTACTGTCTGCTCATCTGCTTGACAATTGCCAGCTGAGCTGCACGATTCCTGCCTGTCATCTGCTTGACAATTGCCACCTGTGCTGCGTAATTCCTGCCTGCTCATCTGCTTGATTATTGCCAGCTGAGCAGCATGATTTCTCAGAGCTGAGTTCCATGATTATAGCCTGCTGACTGATTCCTGCCTACTCAGCTCTATGTGCATTACCTCCAGAGGCACAAGATCAGTGTATGACACCAAACATGATCAGCACATGATCAGTCACATGATCAGTGCATGATAAGCCACGTGATCAGTGCATGATCAGTCATGTGATCAGTGCATGATCAGTCACGTGATCAGTGCATGATAGCTGCGTGATCAGTGCATGATCAGCCACGTGATCAGTGCATGATAGCCACGTGATCAGTGCATGATCAGTCACGTGATCAGTGCATGATCAGTCACGTGATCAGTGCATGATCAGTCACGTGATCAGTGCATGATCAGTTACGTGATCAGTGCATGATCAGTCACGTGATCAGTGCATGAAGCTACGTGATCAGTGCATGATCAGCCACGTGATCAGTGCATGATAGCTACGTGATCAGTGCATGATCAGCCACGTGATCAGTGCATGATCAGTCACGTGATCAGTGTGTGATCAGCCACGTGATCAGTGCATGATGTCCACGTGATCAGTGCATGATAGCCACGTGATCAGTGCATGATCAGTCACGTGATCAGTGCATGATCAGTCACGTGATCAGTGTGTGATCAGCCACGTGATCAGTGCATGATCAGCCACGTGATCAGTGCATGATCAGTTACGTGATCAGTGCATGATCAGTCACGTGATCAGTGCATGATACCTACGTGATCAGTGCATGATCAGCCACGTGATCAGTGCATGATAGCCACGTGATCAGTGCATGATCAGCCACGTGATCAGTGCATGATCAGCCACGTGATCAGTGCATGATCAGTCACGTGATACGTGCATGATCAGCCACGTGATCAGTGCATGATCAGTCACGTGATCAGTGCATGATCAGTCACGTGATCAGTGCATGATCAGCCACGTGATCAGTGCATGATCAGTCACGTGACCAGTGCATGATAGCTGCGTGATCAGTGCATGATCAGCCACGTGATCAGTGCATGATAGCCACGTGATCAGTGCATGATAGCCACGTGATCAGTGCATGATCAGTCACGTGATCAGTGCATGATCAGTCACGTGATCAGTGCATGATCATTTACGTGATCAGTGCATGATCAGTCACGTGACCAGTATATGGTAGCTACGTGATCATTGCATGATCAGCCACGTGATCAGTGCATGATAGCCACGTGATCAGTGCATGATCAGTTACGTGATCAGTGTATGATCAGCCACGTGATCAGTGCATGATGCCACGTGATCAGTGCATGATAGTCACGTGACAGTGTGTGATCAGCCACGTGATCAGTGCATGATCAGCCACGTGATCAGTGCATGATAGCCACGTGATCAGTGCATGATCAGTTCCGTGATCAGTGCATGATCAGCCACGTGATCAGTGCATGATCAGACACGTGATCAGTGCATGATCAGCCACGTGATCAGTGCATGATATCCACGTGATCAGTGCATGATCAGTCACGTGATCAGTGCATGATCAGCCACGTGATCAGTGCATGATCAGGCACGTGATCAGTGCATGTCCAGCCACGTGATCAGTGCATGATCAGCCACGTGATCAGTGCATGATCAGCCACGTGATCAGTGCATGATAGCCACGTGATCAGTGCATGATCAGTCACGTGATCAGTGCATGATCAGTCACGTGATCAGTGCATGATCAGCCACGTGATCAGTGCATGTCAGTCATGTGTCAGTGCATGATAGCCCGTGATCAGTGCATGATCAGTCCCGTGATCAGTGCATGATCAGCCACGTGATCAGTGCATGATAGCTACGTGATCAGTGCATGATCAGTCACGTGATCAGTGCATGATCAGTCACGTGATCAGTGTGTGATCAGCCACGTGAACAGTGCATGCTCAGTCACGTGATCAGGGCCTGCTGAGCTGCGTGATTACTGTCTGCTCATCTGCTTGACAATTTCCAGATGAGCTGCACGATTCCTGCCTGTCATCTGCTTGACAATTGCCACCTGTGCTGCGTAATTCCTGCCTGCTCATCTGCTTGATTATTGCCAGCTGAGCAGCATGATTTCTCACAGCTGAGTTCCATGATTATTGCCTGCTGACTGATTCCTGCCTACTCAGCTCTTTGTGCATTGCCTCCAGAGGCACATGATCAGTGTATGACACCAAACATGATCAGCACATGATCAGGCACATGATCAGTGCATGATAAGCCACGTGATCAGTGCATGATCAGTCATGTGATCAGTGCATGATCAGTCACGTGATCAGTGCATGATCAGCCACGTGATCAGTGCATGATCAGTCACGTGATCAGTGCATGATCAGCCACGTGATCAGTGCATGATCAGTCACGTGATCAGTGCATGATCAGTCACGTGATCAGTGCATGATCAGCCACGTGATCAGTGCATGATCAGCCACGTGATCAGTGCATGATCAGCCACGTGATCAGTGCATGATCAGCCACGTGATCAGTGCATGATCAGCCACGTGATCAGTGCATGATCAGCCACGTGATCAGTGCATGATCAGTCACGTGATCAGTGCATGATCAGTCACGTGATCAGTGCATGATCAGCCACGTGATCAGTGCATGATCAGTCACGTGATCAGTACATGATAGCTACGTGATCAGTGCATGATCAGCACGTGATCAGTGCATGATCAGCCACGTGATCAGTGCATGATCAGCCACGTGATCAGTGCATGATCAGTCACGTGATCAGTGCATGATCAGTCACGTGATCAGTGCATGATCAGCCACGTGATCAGTGCATGATCAGTCACGTGATCAGTGCATGATAGCACGTGATCAGTGCATGATCAGTCACGTGATCAGTGCATGATCAGCCACGTGATCAGTGCATGATAGCCACGTGATCAGTGCATGATCAGTCACGTGATCAGTGCATGATCAGTCACGTGATCAGTGCATGATCAGCCACGTGATCAGTGCATGATCAGTCACGTGATCAGTGCATGATCAGCCACGTGATCAGTGCATGATCAGTCACGTGATCAGTGCATGGTAGCTACGTGATCAGTGCATGATCAGCCACGTGATCAGTGCATGATAGCCACGTGATCAGTGCATGATCAGCCACGTGATCAGTGCATGATCAGTCACGTGATCAGTGCATGATCAGTCACGTGATCAGTGCATGATCAGCCACGTGATCAGTGCATGATCAGTCACGTGATCAGTGCATGATAGCACGTGATCAGTGCATGATCAGTCACGTGATCAGTGCATGATCAGCCACGTGATCAGTGCATGATCAGCCACGTGATCAGTGCATGACAGTTACGTGATCAGTGCATGATCAGTCACGTGATCAGTGCATGATAGCCACGTGATCAGTGCATGATCAGTCACGTGATCAGTGTGTGATCAGCCACGTGAACAGTGCATGCTCAGTCACGTGATCAGGGCCTGCTGAGCTGCGTGATTACTGTCTGCTCATCTGCTTGACAATTGCCAGCTGAGCTGCACGATTCCTGCCTGTCATCTGCTTGACAATTGCCACCTGTGCTGTGTAATTCCTGCCTGCTCATCTGCTTGATTATTGCCAGCTGAGCAGCATGATTCCTCAGAGCTGAGTTCCATGATTATTGCCTGCTGACTGATTCGTGCCTACTCAGCTCTTTGTTCATTGCCTCCAGAGGCACATGATCAGTGTATGATACCAAACATGATCAGCGCATGATCAGTCACATGATCAGTGCATGATAAGTCACGTGATCAGTGCATGATCAGTCACGTGATCAGTGCATGATCAGCCACGTGATCAGTGCATGATCAGCCACGTGATCAGTGCATGATCAGTCACGTGATCAGTGCATGATCAGCCACGTGATCAGTGCATGATCAGTCACGTGATCAGTGCATGGTAGCTACGTGATCAGTGCATGATCAGCCACGTGATCAGTGCATGATAGCCACGTGATCAGTGCATGATCAGTCACGTGATCAGTGCATGATCAGTCACGTGATCAGTGCATGATCAGCCACGTGATCAGTGCATGATCAGGCACGTGATCAGTGCATGATCAGCCACGTGATCAGTGCATGATAGCCACGTGATCAGTGCATGATCAGTCACGTGATCAGTGCATGATCAGTCACGTGATCAGTGCATGATCAGCACGTGATCAGTGCATGATCAGTCATGAGTCAATGCATGATAGCGCCACAATCAGTGCATGATCAGTCCCGTGATCAGTGCATGATCAGCCACGTGATCAGTGCATGATAGCCACGTGATCAGTGCATGATCAGTCACGTGATCAGTGCATGATCAGCCACGTGATCAGTGCATGATCAGCCACGTGATCAGTGCATGATCAGTCACGTGATCAGTGCATGATCAGTCACGTGATCAGTGCATGATAGCCACGTGATCAGTGCATGATCATTCACGTGATCAGTGTGTGATCAGCCACGTGAACAGTGCATGCTCAGTCACGTGATCAGGGCCTGCTGAGCTGCGTGATTACTGTCTGCTCATCTGCTTGACAATTGCCAGCTGAGCTGCACGATTCCTGCCTGTCATCTGCTTGACAATTGCCATCTGTGCTGCATAATTCCTGCCTGCTCATCTGCTTGATTATTGCCAGCTGAGCAGCATGATTTCTCAGAGCTGAGTTCCATGATTATTGCCTACTGATTCCTGCCTACTCAGCTCTTTGTTCATTGCCTCCAGAGGCACATGATCAGTGTATGACACCAAACATGATCAGCACATGATGAATCACATGATCAGTGCATGATAAGCCACGTGATCAGTGCATGATCAATTACGTGATCAGTGCATGATCAGTCACGTGACCAGTACATGGTAGCTGCGTGATCATTGCATGATCAGCCACGTGATCAGTGCATGATAGCCACGTGATCAGTGCATGATCAGCCACGTGATCAGTGCATGATCAGTCACGTGATCAGTGCATGATCAGCCACGTGATCAGTGCATGATCAGTCACGTGATCAGTATGATCAGCCACGTGATCAGTGCATGATAGCCACGTGATCAGTGCATGATCAGCCACGTGATCAGTGCATGATAGCCACGTGATCAGTGCATGATCAGCCACGTGATCAGTGCATGATCAGTCACGTGATCAGTGCATGATCAGTCACGTGATCAGTGCATGATCAGCCACGTGATCAGTGCATGATCAGTCATGTAGTCAATGCATGATAGCGCCATGATCAGTGCATGATCAGTCACGTGATCAGTGCATGATCAGCCACGTGATCAGTGCATGATAGCTACGTGATCAGTGCATGATCAGTCACGTGATCAGTGCATGATCAGCCACGTGATCAGTGCATGATAGCCACGTGATCAGTGCATGACAATTACGTGATCAGTGCATGATCAGCCACGTGATCAGTGCATGATAGCCACGTGATCAGTGCATGATCATTCACGTGATCAGTGTGTGATCAGCCACGTGAACAGTGCATGCTCAGTCACGTGATCAGGGCCTGCTGAGCTGCGTGATTACTGTCTGCTCATCTGCTTGACAATTGGCAGCTGAGCTGCATGATTCCTGCCTGTCATCTGCTTGACAATTGCCAGCTGTGCTGCGTAATTCCTGCCTGCTCAGCTGCTTGATTATTGCCAGCTGAGCAGCATGATTCCTCACAGCTGAGTTCCATGATTATTGCCTGCTGACTGTTTGATTCGTGCCTACTCAGCTCTTTGTTTATTGCCTCCAGAGGCACATGATCAGTGTATGATAGCAAACATGATCAGCGCATGATCAGTCACATGATCAGCGCCATTAAGTCACGTGATCACTACATGATAGTCATGTGATCAGTCCATGCTCAGTCACGGTATCAGTGCATGATCAGCCACGTGATCAGTGCATGATTGCTACGTGATCAGTGCATGATCAGTCACGTGATCAGTGCATGATCAGTCACGTGATCAGTGCATGATCAGCCACGTGATCAGTGCATGATAGCCACGTGATCAGTGCATGATCAGTCACCTGATGGGTGTATGATCAGTCACGTGAGAGGTACATGGTAGCTACATGATCCTTGCATGTTCAGCCACGTGAGTAGTGCATGAAAGCCTGGTGATCAGTGCATGATCAGTCACGTGATCAGTGCATGATCAGTCACGTGACCAGTACATGGTAGCTACGTGATCATTGCATGATCAGCCACGTGAGCAGTGCATGATAGCCACGTGATCAGTGCATGATCAGTCACGTGATCAGTGCATGATCAGTCACGTGATCAGTGCATGATCAGCCACGTGATCAGTGCATGATCAGTCACGTGATCAGTATATGGTAGCTACGTGATCAGTGCATGATCAGCCACGTGATCAGTGCATGATAGCCACGTGATCAGTGCATGATCAGTCACGTGATCAGTGTATGATCAGCCACGTGATCAGTGCATGAGTGCCACGTGATCAGTGCATGATAGTCACGTGATCAGTGCATGATCAGCCACGTGATCAGTGCATGATCAGCCACGTGATCAGTGCATGATAGCCACGTGATCAGTGCATGATCAGTCCGTGATCAGTGCATGATCAGCCACGTGATCAGTGCATGATCAGTCACGTGATCAGTGCATGATCAGCCACGTGATCAGTGCATGATATCCACGTGATCAGTGCATGATCAGTCACGTGATCAGTGCATGATCAGCCACGTGATCAGTGCATGATCAGGCACGTGATCAGTGCATGTCCAGCCACGTGATCAGTGCATGATAGCCACGTGATCAGTGCATGATAGCCACGTGATCAGTGCATGATAGCCACGTGATCAGTGCATGATCAGTCACGTGATCAGTGCATGATCAGTCACGTGATCAGTGCATGATCAGCCACGTGATCAGTGCATGTCAGTCATGTGTCAGTGCATGATAGCCCGTGATCAGTGCATGATCAGTCCCGTGATCAGTGCATGATCAGCCACGTGATCAGTGCATGATAGCCACGTGATCAGTGCATGATCAGTCACGTGATCAGTGCATGATCAGTCACGTGATCAGTGTGTGATCAGCCACGTGAACAGTGCATGCTCAGTCACGTGATCAGGGCCTGCTGAGCTGCGTGATTACTGTCTGCTCATCTGCTTGACAATTGCCAGCTGAGCTGCACGATTCCTGCCTGTCATCTGCTTGACATTTGCCAGCTGTGCTGCGTAATTCCTGCCTGCTCATCTGCTTGATTATTGCCAGCTGAGCAGCATGATTTCTCAGAGCTGAGTTCCACGATTATAGCCTGCTGACTGATTCCTGCCTACTCAGCTCTTTGTGCATTGCCTCCAGAGGCACATGATCAGTGTATGACACCAAACATGATCAGTGCATGATCAGTCACATGATCAGTGCATGATAAGCCACGTGATCAGTGCATGATCAGTTATGTGATCAGTGCATGATCAGTCACGTGATCAGTGCATGGTAGCTGCGTGATCAGTGCATGATCAGCCACGTGATCAGTGCATGATAGCCACGTGATCAGTGCATGATCAGTCACGTGATCAGTGCATGATCAGTCACGTGATCAGTGCATGATCAGTCACGTGATCAGTGCATGATCAGTTACGTGATCAGTGCATGATCAGTCACGTGACCAGTGCATGAAGCTACGTGATCAGTGCATGATCAGCCACGTGATCAGTGCATGATAGCTACGTGATCAGTGCATGATAGCCACGTGATCAGTGCATGATCAGTCACGTGATCAGTGTGATCAGCCACGTGATCAGTGCATGATGTCCACGTGATCAGTGCATGATAGCCACGTGATCAGTGCATGATCAGTCACGTGATCAGTGCATGATCAGTCACGTGATCAGTGTGTGATCAGCCACGTGATCAGTGCATGATGAGCCACGTGATCAGTGCATGATCAATTACGTGATCAGTGCATGATCAGTCACGTGACCAGTGCATGGTAGCTACGTGATCAGTGCATGATCAGCCACGTGATCAGTGCATGATAGCCACGTGATCAGTGCATGATAGCAACGTGATCAGTGCATGATCAGTCACGTGATCAGTGCATGAAGTCACGTGATCAGTGCATGATAGTCACGTGATCAGTGCATGATCAGTCACGTGATCAGTGCATGATCAGCCACGTGATCAGTGCATGATCAGCCACGTGATCAGTGCATGATAGCTACGTGATCAGTGCATGATCAGTCACGTGATCAGTGCATGATCAGCCACGTGATCAGTGCATGATCAGCCACGTGATCAGTGCATGATCAGCCACGTGATCAGTGCATGATCAGTTACGTGATCAGTGCATGATCAGTCACGTGATCAGTGCATGGTAGCTACGTGATCAGTGCATGATCAGCCACGTGATCAGTGCATGATAGCCACGTGATCAGTGCATGATCAGTCACGTGATCAGTGCATGATCAGTCACGTGATCAGTGCATGATCAGTCACGTGATCAGTGCATGATCAGTCACGTGATCAGTGCATGATCAGTCACGTGATCAGTGCATGGCAGCTACGTGATCATGCATGATCAGCCACGTGATCAGTGCATGATAGCCACGTGATCAGTGCATGATCAGCCACGTGATCAGTGCATGATAGCCACGTGATCAGTGCATGATCAGTCACGTGATCAGTGCATGATCAGTCACGTGATCAGTGCATGATCAGCCACGTGATCAGTGCATGATCAGTCACGTGATCAGTGCATGATAGCACGTGATCAGTGCATGATCAGTCACGTGATCAGTGCATGATCAGCCACGTGATCAGTGCATGATCAGCCACGTGATCAGTGCATGATCAGTCACGTGATCAGTGCATGATCAGTCACGTGATCAGTGCATGATCAGCCACGTGATCAGTGCATGATCAGTCACGTGATCAGTGCATGATCAGCCACGTGATCAGTGCATGATCAGTCACGTGATCAGTGCATGGTAGCTACGTGATCAGTGCATGATCAGCCACGTGATCAGTGCATGATAGCCACGTGATCAGTGCATGATCAGTCACGTGATCAGTGCATGATCAGTCACGTGATCAGTGCATGATCAGTCACGTGATCAGTGCATGATCAGCCACGTGATCAGTGCATGATCAGTCACGTGATCAGTGCATGATAGCACGTGATCAGTGCATGATCAGTCACGTGATCAGTGCATGATCAGCCACGTGATCAGTGCATGATAGCCACGTGATCAGTGCATGACAGTCATGTGATCAGTGCATGATCAGTCACGTGATCAGTGCATGATAGCCACGTGATCAGTGCATGATCAGTCACGTGATCAGTGTGTGATCAGCCACGTGAACAGTGCATGCTCAGTCACGTGATCAGGGCCTGCTGAGCTGCGTGATTACTGTCTGCTCATCTGCTTGACAATTTCCAGATGAGCTGCACGATTCCTGCCTGTCATCTGCTTGACAATTGCCAGCTGTGCTGCGTAATTCCTGCCTGCTCAGCTGCTTGATTATTGCCAGCTGAGCAGCATGATTCCTCACAGCTGAGTTCCATGATTATTGCCTGCTGACTGATTCCTGCCTACTCAGCTCTTTGTGCATTGCCTCCAGAGGCACATGATCAGTGTATGATACCAAACATGATCAGCACATGATCAGTCACATGATCAGTGCATGATAAGCCACGTGATCAGTGCATGATCAGTCATGTGATCAGTGCATGATCAGTCACGTGATCAGTGCATGATAGCTGCGTGATCAGTGCATGATCAGCCACGTGATCAGTGCATGATAGCCACGTGATCAGTGCATGATCAGTCACGTGATCAGTGCATGATCAGTCACGTGATCAGTGCATGATCAGTCACGTGATCAGTGCATGATCAGTTACGTGATCAGTGCATGATCAGTCACGTGATCAGTGCATGGAAGCTACGTGATCATTGCATGATCAGCCGCATGATCAGCCACATGATCAGTGCATGATAGCTACGTGATCAGTGCATGATAGCCACGTGATCAGTGCATGATTAGTCACGTGATCAGTGTGTGATCAGCCACGTGATCAGTGCATGATGTCCACGTGATCAGTGCATGATAGCCACGTGATCAGTGCATGATCAGTCACGTGATCAGTGCATGATCAGTCACGTGATCAGTGTGTGATCAGCCACGTGATCAGTGCATGATCAGCCACGTGATCAGTGCATGATCAGTTACGTGATCAGTGCATGATCAGTCACGTGATCAGTGCATGGTAGCTACGTGATCAGTGCATGATCAGCCACGTGATCAGTGCATGATAGCCACGTGATCAGTGCATGATCAGCCACGTGATCAGTGCATGATCAGCCACGTGATCAGTGCATGATCAGTCACGTGATCAGTGTGTGATCAGCCACGTGATCAGTGCATGATCAGTCACGTGATCAGTGCATGATCAGTCACGTGATCAGTGCATGATCAGCCACGTGATCAGTGCATGATCAGTCACGTGACCAGTGCATGATAGCTGCGTGATCAGTGCATGATCAGCCACGTGATCAGTGCATGATAGCCACGTGATCAGTGCATGATAGCCACGTGATCAGTGCATGATCAGTCACGTGATCAGTGCATGATCAGTCACGTGATCAGTGCATGATCATTTACGTGATCAGTGCATGATCAGTCACGTGACCAGTGCATGGTAGCTACGTGATCATTGCATGATCAGCCACGTGATCAGTGCATGATAGCCACGTGATCAGTGCATGATCAGTCACGTGATCAGTGTATGATCAGCCACGTGATCAGTGCATGAGTGCCACGTGATCAGTGCATGATAGTCACGTGACAGTGTGTGATCAGCCACGTGATCAGTGCATGATCAGCCACGTGATCAGTGCATGATAGCCACGTGATCAGTGCATGATCAGTCCGTGATCAGTGCATGATCAGCCACGTGATCAGTGCATGATCAGTCACGTGATCAGTGCATGATCAGCCACGTGATCAGTGCATGATATCCACGTGATCAGTGCATGATCAGTCACGTGATCAGTGCATGATCAGCCACGTGATCAGTGCATGATCAGGCACGTGATCAGTGCATGATCAGCCACGTGATCAGTGCATGATAGCCACGTGATCAGTGCATGATAGCCACGTGATCAGTGCATGATCAGTCACGTGATCAGTGCATGATCAGTCACGTGATCAGTGCATGATCAGCCACGTGATCAGTGCATGTCAGTCATGTATCAGTGCATGATAGCCCGTGATCAGTGCATGATCAGTCCCGTGATCAGTGCATGATCAGCCACGTGATCAGTGCATGATCAGCCACGTGATCAGTGCATGATCAGTCACGTGATCAGTGCATGATCAGTCACGTGATCAGTGTGTGATCAGCCACGTGAACAGTGCATGCTCAGTCACGTGATCAGGGCCTGCTGAGCTGCGTGATTACTGTCTGCTCATCTGCTTGACAATTGCCAGCTGAGCTGCACGATTCCTGCCTGTCATCTGCTTGACAATTGCCAGCTGTGCTGCGTAATTCCTGCCTGCTCAGCTGCTTGATTATTGCCAGCTGAGCAGCATGATTTCTCACAGCTGAGTTCCATGATTATAGCCTGCTGACTGATTCGTGCCTACTCAGCTCTTTGTGCATTGCCTCCAGAGGCACATGATCAGTGTATGATACCAAACATGATCAGCACATGATCAGTCACATGATCAGTGCATGATAAGCCACGTGATCAGTGCATGATCAGTCATGTGATCAGTGCATGATCAGTCACGTGATCAGTACATGGTAGCCACGTGATCAGTGCATGATCAGCCACGTGATCAGTGCATGATAGCCACGTGATCAGTGCATGATCAGTCACGTGATCAGTGCATGATCAGTCACGTGATCAGTGCATGATCAGTCACGTGATCAGTGCATGATCAGTCACGTGATCAGTGCATGATCAGTCACGTGATCAGTGCATGAAGCTACGTGATCATTGCATGATCAGCCACGTGATCAGTGCATGATAGCTACGTGATCAGTGCATGATAGCCACGTGATCAGTGCATGATCAGTCACGTGATACGTGCATGATCAGCCACGTGATCAGTGCATGATGTCCACGTGATCAGTGCATGATAGCCACGTGATCAGTGCATGATCAGTCACGTGATCAGTGCATGATCAGTCACGTGATCAGTGCATGATCAGCCACGTGATCAGTGCATGATCAGCCACGTGATCAGTGCATGATCAATTACGTGATCAGTGCATGATCAGTCACGTGATCAGTGCATGGTAGCTACGTGATCAGTGCATGATCAGCCACGTGATCAGTGCATGATAGCCACGTGATCAGTGCATGATCAGCCACGTGATCAGTGCATGATCAGCCACGTGATCAGTGCATGATCAGTCACGTGATCATGATCAGCCACGTGATCAGTGCATGATAGCCACGTGATCAGTGCATGATCAGTCACGTGATCAGTGCATGATCAGCCACGTGATCAGTGCATGATCAGTCACGTGATCAGTACATGGTAGCCACGTGATCAGTGCATGATCAGCCACGTGATCAGTGCATGATAGCCACGTGATCAGTGCATGATCAGTCACGTGATCAGTGTGTGATCAGCCACGTGATCAGTGCATGATATCAGTGCATGATAGCCACGTGATCAGTGCATGATAGCCACGTGATCAGTGCATGATCAGTCACGTGATCAGTGTGATCAGCCACGTGATCAGTGCATGATAGCCACGTGATCAGTGCATGATCAGTCACGTGATCAGTGCATGATCAGTCACGTGATCAGTGCATGGTAGCTACGTGATCAGTGCATGATCAGCCACGTGATCAGTGCATGATAGCCACGTGATCAGTGCATGATCAGTCACGTGATCAGTGTGTGATCAGCCACGTGATCAGTGCATGATATCAGTGCATGATCAGCCACGTGATCAGTGCATGATAGCCACGTGATCAGTGCATGATCAGTCACGTGATACGTGCATGATCAGCCACGTGATCAGTGCATGATAGCCACGTGATCAGTGCATGATAGCCACGTGATCAGTGCATGATCAGTCACGTGATCAGTGCATGATCAGTCACGTGATCAGTGCATGATCAGTCACGTGATCAGTGCATGATCAATCACGTGATCAGTGCATGATCAGTCACGTGATCAGTGCATGATAGCTACGTGATCAGTGCATGATCAGCCACGTGATCAGTGCATGATAGCCACGTGATCAGTGCATGATCAGTCACGTGATCAGTGCATGATCATCCACGTGATCAGTGCATGATCAGTCACGTGATCAGTGCATGATCAGACGTGATCAGTGCATGATCAGTCACGTGATCAGTGCATGATCAGCCACGTGATCAGTGCATGATAGCCACGTGATCAGTGCATGATAGCCAGTGATCAGTGCATGATCAGTCACGTGATCAGTGCATGATCAGCCACGTGATCAGTGCATGATAGCCACGTGATCAGTGCATGATCAGTCACGTGATCAGTGCATGATCAGTCACGTGATCAGTGCATGATCAGTCACGTGATCAGTGCATGATCAGCCACGTGATCAGTGCATGATCAGTCACGTGATCAGTGCATGATAGCACGTGATCAGTGCATGATCAGTCACGTGATCAGTGCATGATCAGCCACGTGATCAGTGCATGATAGCCACGTGATCAGTGCATGATCAGTCACGTGATCAGTGCATGATCAGTCACGTGATCAGTGCATGATCAGCACGTGATCAGTGCATGATCAGTCATGTATCAGTGCATGATAGCCCGTGATCAGTGCATGATCAGTCCCGTGATCAGTGCATGATCAGCCACGTGATCAGTGCATGATAGCCACGTGATCAGTGCATGATCAGTCACGTGATCAGTGCATGATCAGCCACGTGATCAGTGCATGATAGCCACGTGATCAGTGCATGACAATCACGTGATCAGTGCATGATCAGTCACGTGATCAGTGCATGATAGCCACGTGATCAGTGCATGATCATTCACGTGATCAGTGTGTGATCAGCCACGTGAACAGTGCATGCTCAGTCACGTGATCAGGGCCTGCTGAGCTGCGAGATTACTGTCTGCTCATCTGCTTGACAATTGCCAGCTGAGCTGCACGATTCCTGCCTGTCATCTGCTTGACAATTGCCACCTGTGCTGCATAATTCCTGCCTGCTCATCTACTTGATTATTGCCAGCTGAGCAGCATGATTTCTCAGAGCTGAGTTCCATGATTATTGCCTACTGATTCCTGCCTACTCAGCTCTTTGTTCATTGCCTCCAGAGGCACATGATCAGTGTATGACAGCAAACATGATCAGCACATGATCAATAACATGATCAGTGCATGATAAGCCACGTGATCAGTGCATGATCAGTTACGTGATCAGTGCATGATCAGTCACGTGATCAGTACATGATAGCTACGTGATCAGTGCATGATCAGCCACGTGATCAGTGCATGATAGCCACGTGATCAGTGCATGATCAGTCACGTGATCATGTGTGATCAGCCACGTGATCAGTGCATGATGAGCCACGTGATCAGTGCATGATCAATTACGTGATCAGTGCATGATCAGTCACGTGACCAGTACATGGTTGCTACGTGATCGTTGCATGATCAGCCTCGTGAGCAGTGCATGATAGCCACGTGATCAGTGCATGATCAGTCACGTGATCAGTGCATGATCAGTCACGTGAACAGTGCATGATCATTTACGTGATCAGTGCATGATCAGTCACGTGACCAGTATATGGTAGCTACGTGATCATTCCATGACGAGCCACGTGAGCAGTGCATGAGAGCCTCGTGATGTGTGCATGATCAGTTACGTGAGCAGTGTATGATCAGCCACGTGATCAGTGCATGAGTGCCACGTGATCAGTGTGTGATCAGCCACGTGAACAGTGCATGTTCAGCCACGTGATCAGTGCATGATAGCCACGTGATCAGTGCATGATCAGTTACGTGAGCAGTGTATGATCAGACACGTGTTCAGTGCATGGTCAGACACGTGAACAGTGTATGATCAGCCACGTGATCAGTGCATGATATCCAAGTGATCAGTGCATGATCATCACGTGATCAGTGTATGATCAGCCACGTGAACAGTGCATGCTCAGTCACGTGATCAGGGCCTGCTGAGCTGCGTGATTACTGTCTGCTCATCTGCTTGACAATTGCCAGCTGAGCTGCATGATTCCCGCCTGTCATCTGCTTGACAATTGCCAGCTGTGCTGCGTAATTCCTGCCTGCTCAGCTGCTTGATTATTGCCAGCTGAGCAGCATGATTCCTCACAGCTGAGTTCCATGATTATTGCCTGCTGACTGTTTGATTCGTGCCTACTCAGCTCTTTGTTTATTGCTTCCAGAGTCACACGATCAGTGTATGATAGCAAACATGATCAGCGCATGATCAGTCACATGATCAGCGCCATTAAGTCACGTGATCACTACATGATAGTCATGTGATCAGTCCATGCTCAGTCACGGTATCAGTGCATGATCAGCCACGTGATCAGTGCATGATAGCCACGTGATCAGTGCATGATCAGTCACGTGATCAGTGCATGATCAGTCATGTGATCAGTGCATGATCAGGCACGTGATCAGTGCATGATCAGCCACGTGATCAGTGCATGATAGCCACGTGATCAGTGCATGATCAGTCACGTGATCAGTGCATGATCAGTCACGTGATCAGTGCATGATCAGCCACGTGATCAGTGCATGATCAGCCACGTGATCAGTGCATGATCAGTCACGTGATCAGTGCATGATAGCTGCGTGATCAGTGCATGATCAGCCACGTGATCAGTGCATGATAGCCACGTGATCAGTGCATGATCAGTCACGTGATCAGTGCATGATCAGCCACGTGATCAGTGCATGATCAGTCACGTGACCAGTGCATGATAGCTGCGTGATCAGTGCATGATCAGCCACGTGATCAGTGCATGATAGCCACGTGATCAGTGCATGATCAGCACGTGATCAGTGCATGATCAGTCACGTGATCAGTGCATGATCAGCCACGTGATCAGTGCATGATCAGTCACGTGATCAGTGCATGATCAGTCACGTGATCAGTGCATGATCAGTCACGTGATAGGTGTGTGATCAGCCACGTGAACAGTGCATGATCAGTCACGTGATCAGGGCCTGCTGAGCTGCGTGATTACTGTCTGCTCATCTGCTTGACAATTGCCAGCTGAGCTGCACGATTCCTGCCTGTCATCTGCTTGACAATTGCCACCTGTGCTGCATATTTCCTGCCTGCTCATCTACTTGATTATTGCCAGCTGAGCAGCATGATTTCTCAGAGCTGAGTTCCATGATTATAGCCTGCTGACTGATTCCTGCCTACTCAGCTCTTTGTTCGTTGCCTCCAGATGCACATGATCAGTGTATGACACCAAACATGATCAGTGCATGATCAGTCACATGATCAGTGCATGATAGCCACGTGATCAGTGCATGATCAGTTACGTGATCAGTGCATGATCAGTCCCGTGATCAGTGCATGGTAGCTACGTGATCATTGCATGATCAGCCACGTGATCAGTGCATGATCAGTTACGTGATCAGTGCATGATCAGTTACGTGATCAGTGCATGATCAGCCACGTGATCAGTGCATGATGCCACGTGATCAGTGCATGATCAGTCACGTGACAGTGTGTGATCAGCCACGTGATCAGTGCATGATCAGCCACGTGATCAGTGCATGATAGCCACGTGATCAGTGCATGATCAGTTGCGTGATCAGTGCATGATCAGCCACGTGATCAGTGCATGATCAGACACGTGATCAGTGCATGATCAGCCACGTGATCAGTGCATGATATCCACGTGATCAGTGCATGATCAGTCACGTGATCAGTGTGTGATCAGCCACGTGATCAGTGCATGATCAGTCACGTGATCAGTGCATGATCAATTACGTGATCAGTGCATGATCAGTCACGTGACCAGTACATGGTTGCTACGTGATCATTGCATGATCAGCCACGTGATCAGTGCATGATAGCCACGTGATCAGTGCATGATCAGTCACGTGATCAGTGCATGATCAGTCACTGATCAGTGCATGATCATTTACGTGATCAGTGCATGATCAGTCACGTGATCAGTATATGGTAGCTACGTGATCATTGCATGATCAGTCACGTGATCAGTGCATGATAGCCACGTGATCAGTGCATGATCAGTTACGTGATCAGTGCATGATCAGCCACGTGATCAGTGCATGAGTGCCACGTGATCAGTGCATGATCAGTCACGTGACAGTGTGTGATCAGCCACGTGATCAGTGCATGATCAGCCACGTGATCAGTGCATGATAGCTACGTGATCAGTGCATGATCAGTCACGTGATCAGTGCATGATCAGCCACGTGATCAGTGCATGATCAGTCACGTGATCAGTGCATGATCAGCCACGTGATCAGTGCATGATAGCCACGTGATCAGTGCATGATCAGTCACGTGATCAGTGCATGATCAGTCACGTGATCAGTGCATGATCAGCCACGTGATCAGTGCATGATCAGTCACGTGACCAGTGCATGGTAGCTACGTGATCAGTGCATGATCAGCCACGTGATCAGTGCATGATAGCCACGTGATCAGTGCATGATAGCCACGTGATCAGTGCATGATCAGTCACGTGATCAGTGCATGATCAGCCACGTGATCAGTGCATGATGAGGCACGTGATCAGTATGATCAGCCACGTGATCAGTGCATGATAGCCACGTGATCAGTGCATGATCAGCCACGTGATCAGTGCATGATAGCCACGTGATCAGTGCATGATCAGCCACGTGATCAGTGCATGATCAGTCACGTGATCAGTGCATGATCAGTCACGTGATCAGTGCATGATCAGCCACGTGATCAGTGCATGATCAGTCATGTGATCAGTGCATGATAGCCCGTGATCAGTGCATGATCAGTCACGTGATCAGTGCATGATCAGCCACGTGATCAGTGCATGATAGCTACGTGATCAGTGCATGATCAGTCACGTGATCAGTGCATGATCAGCCACGTGATCAGTGCATGATAGCCACGTGATCAGTGCATGACAATCACGTGATCAGTGCATGATCAGTCACGTGATCAGTGCATGATAGCCACGTGATCAGTGCATGATCAGTCACGTGATCAGTGCATGATCAGCCACGTGATCAGTGCATGATCAGTCACGTGATCAGTGCATGATAGCCACGTGATCAGTGCATGATCAGCCACGTGATCAGTGCATGATAGCCACGTGATCAGTGCATGATCAGCCACGTGATCAGTGCATGATCAGTCACGTGATCAGTGCATGATCAGCCACGTGATCAGTGCATGATCAGCCACGTGATCAGTGCATGATCAGTCACGTGATCAGTGCATGATCATTCACGTGATCAGTGTGTGATCAGCCACGTGAACAGTGCATGCTCAGTCACGTGATCAGGGCCTGCTGAGCTGCGTGATTACTGTCTGCTCATCTGCTTGACAATTGCCAGCTGAGCTGCACGATTCCTGCCTGTCATCTGCTTGACAATTGCCAGCTGTGCTGCATAATTCCTGCCTGCTCATCTGCTTGATTATTGCCAGCTGAGCAGCATGATTTCTCACAGCTGAGTTCCATGATTATAGCCTGCTGACTGATTCGTGCCTACTCAGCTCTTTGTTCATTGCCTCCAGATGCACATGATCAGTGTATGACACCAAACATGATCAGCACATGATCAGTCACATGATCAGTGCATGATAGCCACGTGATCAGTGCATGATCAGTCACGTGATCAGTGCATGATCAGTCACGTGATCAGTACATGGTAGCCACGTGATCAGTGCATGATCAGCCACGTGATCAGTGCATGATCAGCCACGTGATCAGTGCATGATCAGTCACGTGATCAGTGCATGATCAGCCACGTGATCAGTGCATGATGCCACGTGATCAGTGCATGATCAGTCACGTGACAGTGCATGATCAGCCACGTGATCAGTGCATGATCAGCCACGTGATCAGTGCATGATAGCCACGTGATCAGTGCATGATCAGTTACGTGATCAGTGCATGATCAGCCACGTGATCAGTGCATGATCAGTCACGTGATCAGTGCATGATCAGCCACGTGATCAGTGCATGATAGCCACGTGATCAGTGCATGATCAGTCACGTGATCAGTGTGTGATCAGCCACGTGATCAGTGCATGATCAGTCACGTGATCAGTGCATGATCAATTACGTGATCAGTGCATGATCAGTCACGTGACCAGTACATGGTTGCTACGTGATCAGTGCATGATCAGCCACGTGATCAGTGCATGATAGCCACGTGATCAGTGCATGATCAGTCACGTGATCAGTGCATGATCAGTCACGTGATCAGTGCATGATCATTTACGTGATCTGTGCATGATCAGTCACGTGATCAGTATATGGTAGCTACGTGATCATTGCATGATCAGCCACGTGATCAGTGCATGATAGCCACGTGATCAGTGCATGATCAGTTACGTGATCAGTGTATGATCAGCCACGTGATCAGTGCATGAGTGCCACGTGATCAGTGCATGATCAGTCACGTGACAGTGTGTGATCAGCCACGTGATCAGTGCATGATCAGCCACGTGATCAGTGCATGATAGCTACGTGATCAGTGCATGATCAGTTACGTGATCAGTGCATGATCAGCCACGTGATCAGTGCATGATCAGACACGTGATCAGTGTATGATCAGCCACGTGATCAGTGCATGATATCCACGTGATCAGTGCATGATCAGTCACGTGATCAGTGCATGATCAGTCACGTGATCAGTGCATGATCAGCCACGTGATCAGTGCATGATCAGTCACGTGACCAGTGCATGATAGCTACGTGATCATTGCATGATCAGCCACGTGATCAGTGCATGATAGCCACGTGATCAGTGCATGATAGCCACGTGATCAGTGCATGATCAGTCACGTGATCAGTGCATGATCAGCCACGTGATCAGTGCATGACAGCCACGTGATCAGTATGACCAGCCACGTGATCAGTGCATGATAGCCACGTGATCAGTGCATGATCAGTCACGTGATCAGTGCATGATAGCCACGTGATCAGTGCATGATCAGCCACGTGATCAGTGCATGATCAGTCACGTGATCAGTGCATGATCAGTCACGTGATCAGTGCATGATCAGCCACGTGATCAGTGCATGATCAGTCATGTGATCAGTGCATGATAGCCCGTGATCAGTGCATGATCAGTCCGTGATCAGTGCATGATCAGCCACGTGATCAGTGCATGATAGCACGTGATCAGTGCATGATCAGTCACGTGATCAGTGCATGATCAGCCACGTGATCAGTGCATGATAGCCACGTGATCAGTGCATGACAGTCACGTGATCAGTGCATGATCAGTCACGTGATCAGTGCATGATCAGCCACGTGATCAGTGCATGATCAGTCACGTGATCAGTGCATGATCAGCCACGTGATCAGTGCATGATCAGTCACGTGATCAGTGCATGGTAGCCACGTGATCAGTGCATGATCAGCCACGTGATCAGTGCATGATAGCCACGTGATCAGTGCATGATCAGCCACGTGATCAGTGCATGATCAGTCACGTGATCAGTGTGTGATCAGCCACGTGATCAGTGCATGATCAGCCACGTGATCAGTGCATGATCAGTCACGTGATCAGTGCATGATCATTCACGTGATCAGTGTGTGATCAGCCACGTGAACAGTGCATGCTCAGTCACGTGATCAGGGCCTGCTGAGCTGCGTGATTACTGTCTGCTCATCTGCTTGACAATTGCCAGCTGAGCTGCACGATTCCTGCCTGTCATCTGCTTGACAATTGCCAGCTGTGCTGCATAATTCCTGCCTGCTCATCTGCTTGATTATTGCCAGCTGAGCAGCATGATTTCTCAGAGCTGAGTTCCATGATTATAGCCTGCTGACTGATTCGTGCCTACTCAGCTCTTTGTTCATTGCCTCCAGAGGCACATGATCAGTGTATGACACCAAACATGATCAGTGCATGATCAGTCACATGATCAGTGCATGATAGCCACGTGATCAGTGCATGATCAGTCACGTGATCAGTACATGATAGCTACGTGATCAGTGCATGATCAGCCACGTGATCAGTGCATGATCAGCCACGTGATCAGTGCATGATCAGTCACGTGATCAGTGCATGATCAGCCACGTGATCAGTGCATGATGCCACGTGATCAGTGCATGATCAGTCACGTGATCAGTGCATGATCAGCCACGTGATCAGTGCATGATCAGCCACGTGATCAGTGCATGATAGCCACGTGATCAGTGCATGATCAGTTACGTGATCAGTGCATGATCAGCCACGTGATCAGTGCATGATCAGCCACGTGATCAGTGCATGATCAGCCACGTGATCAGTGCATGATAGCCACGTGATCAGTGCATGATCAGTCACGTGATCAGTGTGTGATCAGCCACGTGATCAGTGCATGATCAGTCACGTGATCAGTGCATGATCAATTACGTGATCAGTGCATGATCAGTCACGTGACCAGTACATGGTTGCTACGTGATCAGTGCATGATCAGCCACGTGATCAGTGCATGATAGCCACGTGATCAGTGCATGATCAGTCACGTGATCAGTGCATGATCAGTCACGTGATCAGTGCATGATCATTTACGTGATCAGTGCATGATCAGTCACGTGATCAGTATATGGTAGCTACGTGATCAGTGCATGATCAGTCACGTGATCAGTGCATGATAGCCACGTGATCAGTGCATGATCAGTTACGTGATCAGTGCATGATCAGCCACGTGATCAGTGCATGAGTGCCACGTGATCAGTGCATGATCAGTCACGTGACAGTGTGTGATCAGCCACGTGATCAGTGCATGATCAGCCACGTGATCAGTGCATGATAGCCACGTGATCAGTGCATGATCAGTTACGTGATCAGTGCATGATCAGCCACGTGATCAGTGCATGATCAGACACGTGATCAGTGCATGATCAGCCACGTGATCAGTGCATGATCCACGTGATCAGTGCATGATCAGTCACGTGATCAGTGCATGATCAGTCACGTGATCAGTGCATGATCAGCCACGTGATCAGTGCATGATCAGTCACGTGATCAGTGCATGGTAGCTACGTGATCAGTGCATGATCAGCCACGTGATCAGTGCATGATAGCCACGTGATCAGTGCATGATAGCCACGTGATCAGTGCATGATCAGTCACGTGATCAGTGCATGATCAGCCACGTGATCAGTGCATGACAGGCACGTGATCAGTATGACCAGCCACGTGATCAGTGCATGATAGCCACGTGATCAGTGCATGATCAGTCACGTGATCAGTGCATGATAGCCACGTGATCAGTGCATGATCAGCCACGTGATCAGTGCATGATCAGTCACGTGATCAGTGCATGATCAGTCACGTGATCAGTGCATGATCAGCCACGTGATCAGTGCATGATCAGTCATGTGTCAGTGCATGATAGCCCGTGATCAGTGCATGATCAGTCCCGTGATCAGTGCATGATCAGCCACGTGATCAGTGCATGATAGCCACGTGATCAGTGCATGATCAGTCACGTGATCAGTGCATGATCAGCCACGTGATCAGTGCATGATCAGCCACGTGATCAGTGCATGACAGACGTGATCAGTGCATGATCAGTCACGTGATCAGTGCATGATAGCCACGTGATCAGTGCATGATCATTCACGTGATCAGTGTGTGATCAGCCACGTGAACAGTGCATGCTCAGTCACGTGATCAGGGCCTGCTGAGCTGCGTGATTACTGTCTGCTCATCTGCTTGACAATTGCCAGCTGAGCTGCATGATTCCTGCCTGTCATCTGCTTGACAATTGCCAGCTGTGCTGCGTAATTCCTGCCTGCTCAGCTGCTTGATTATTGCCAGCTGAGCAGCATGATTCCTCACAGCTGAGTTCCATGATTATTGCCTGCTGACTGTTTGATTCATGCCTACTCAGCTCTTTGTTTATTGCCTCCAGAGGCACATGATCAGTGTATGATAGCAAACATGATCAGTGCATGATCAGTCACATGATCAGCGCCATTAAGTCACGTGATCACTACATGATAGTCATGTGATCAGTCCATGCTCAGTCACGGTATCAGTGCATGATCAGCCACGTGATCAGTGCATGATTGCTACGTGATCAGTGCATGATCAGTCACGTGATCAGTGCATGATCAGGTGATCAGTGCATGATCAGCCACGTGATCAGTGCATGATAGCCACGTGATCAGTGCATGATCAGTCACGTGATCAGTGCATGATCAGTCACGTGACAGTACATGGTAGCTACATGATCATTGCATGATCAGCCACGTGATCAGTGCATGATAGCCACGTGATCAGTGCATGATCAGTCACGTGATCAGTGCATGATCAGTCACGTGACCAGTACATGGTTGCTACGTGATCATTGCATGATCAGCCACGTGAGCAGTGCATGATAGCCACGTGATCAGTGCATGATCAGTCACGTGATCAGTGCATGATCAGTCACGTGAACAGTGCATGATCATTTACGTGATCAGTGCATGATCAGTCACGTGACCAGTATATGGTAGCTACGTGATCATTCCATGACGAGCCACGTGAGCAGTGCATGATAGCCTCGTGATGTGTGCATGATCAGTTACGTGAGCAGTGTATGATCAGCCACGTGATCAGTGCATGAGTGCCACGTGACAGTGTGTGATCAGCCACGTGAACAGTGCATGTTCAGCCACGTGATCAGTGCATGATAGCCACGTGATCAGTGCATGATCAGTTACGTGAGCAGTGTATGATCAGACACGTGTTCAGTGCATGGTCAGACACGTGAACAGTGTATGATCAGCCACGTGATCAGTGCATGATATCCAAGTGATCAGTGCATGATCATCACGTGATCAGTGTATGATCAGCCACGTGAACAGTGCATGCTCAGTCACGTGATCAGGGCCTGCTGAGCTGCGTGATTACTGTCTGCTCATCTGCTTGACAATTGCCAGCTGAGCTGCACGATTCCTGCCTGTCATCTGCTTGACAATTGCCAGCTGTGCTGCGTAATTCCTGCCTGCTCAGCTGCTTGATTATTGCCAGCTGAGCAGCATGATTCCTCACAGCTGAGTTCCATGATTATTGCCTGCTGACTGTTTGATTCGTGCCTACTCAGCTCTTTGTTTATTGCTTCCAGAGTCACACGATCAGTGTATGATAGCAAACATGATCAGCGCATGATCAGTCACATGATCAGCGCCATTAAGTCACGTGATCACTACATGATAGTCATGTGATCAGTCCATGCTCAGTCACGGTATCAGTGCATGATCAGCCACGTGATCAGTGCATGATCAGCCACGTGATCAGTTCATGATAGCCATGTGATCAGTGCATGATCAGTCACGTGATCAGTGCATGATCAGTCACGTGATCAGTGCATGATCAGCCACGTGATCAGTGCATGATCAGTCACCTGATGGGTGTATGATCAGTCACGTGACCTGTACATGGTAGCTACATGATCATTGCATGATCAGCCACGTGAGTAGTGCATGATAGCCACGTGATCAGTGCATGATCAGTCACGTGATCAGTGCTTGACCAGGCACGTGATCAGTGCATGATCAGCCACGTGATCAGTGCATGATAGCCACGTGATCAGTGCATGATCAGTCACGTGATCAGTGCATGATCAGTCACGTGATCAGTGCATGATCAGCCACGTGATCAGTGCATGATCAGTCACGTGATCAGTGCATGATCAGTCACGTGATCAGTACATGATAGCTACGTGATCAGTGCATGATCAGCCACGTGATCAGTGCATGATAGTCACGTGATCAGTGCATGATCAGTCACGTGATCAGTGCATGATCAGTCACGTGATCAGTGCATGATCAGCCACGTGATCAGTGCATGATCAATTACGTGATCAGTGCATGATCAGTCACGTGATCAGTACATGATAGCTACGTGATCAGTGCATGATCAGCCACGTGATCAGTGCATGATAGCCACGTGATCAGTGCATGATCAGTCACGTGATCAGTGCATGATCAGCCACGTGATCAGTGCATGATCAGTCACGTGATCAGTGCATGATATACGTGATCAGTGCATGATCAGTCACGTGATCAGTGCATGGTAGCTACGTGATCAGTGCATGATCAGCCACGTGATCAGTGCATGATAGCCACGTGATCAGTGCATGATCAGTCACGTGATCAGTGCATGATCAGTCACGTGATCAGTGCATGATCATTCACGTGATCAGTGCATGATCAGTCACGTGACCAGTATATGGTAGCTACGTGATCATTGCATGACAGCCACGTGATCAGTGCATGATAGCCACGTGATCAGTGCATGATCAGTTACGTGATCAGTGTATGATCAGCCACGTGATCAGTGCATGATAGCCACGTGATCAGTGCATGATCAGTCACGTGATCAGTGTGATCAGTCACGTGATCAGTGCATGATCAGTCACGTGATCAGTGCATGATCAGCCACGTGATCAGTGCATGATCAGCCACGTGATCAGTGCATGATCAGTCACGTGATCAGTGCATGATCAGCCACGTGATCAGTGCATGATCAGCCACGTGATCAGTGCATGATCAGCCACGTGATCAGTGCATGATCAGCCACGTGATCAGTGCATGATCAGCCACGTGATCAGTGCATGATCAGCCACGTGATCAGTGCATGATCAGTCACGTGATCAGTGCATGATCAGTCACGTGATCAGTGCATGATCAGTTACGTGATCAGTGCATGATCAGTCACGTGATCAGTGCATGGTAGCTACGTGATCAGTGCATGATCAGCCACGTGATCAGTGCATGATCAGCCACGTGATCAGTGCATGATCAGTCACGTGATCAGTGCATGATCAGTCACGTGATCAGTGCATGATCAGTCACGTGATCAGTGCATGATCAGCCACGTGATCAGTGCATGATCAGTCACGTGATCAGTGCATGATAGCACGTGATCAGTGCATGATCAGTCACGTGATCAGTGCATGATCAGCCACGTGATCAGTGCATGATCAGCCACGTGATCAGTGCATGACAATTACGTGATCAGTGCATGATCAGTCACGTGATCAGTGCATGATCAGCCACGTGATCAGTGCATGATCAGTCACGTGATCAGTGCATGATCAGCCACGTGATCAGTGCATGATCAGTCACGTGATCAGTGCATGGTAGCTACGTGATCAGTGCATGATCAGCCACGTGATCAGTGCATGATAGCCACGTGATCAGTGCATGATAGCCACGTGATCAGTGCATGATCAGTCACGTGATCAGTGCATGATCAGTCACGTGATCAGTGCATGATCAGCCACGTGATCAGTGCATGATCAGTCACGTGATCAGTGCATGATAGCACGTGATCAGTGCATGATCAGTCACGTGATCAGTGCATGATCAGCCACGTGATCAGTGCATGATCAGCCACGTGATCAGTGCATGATAGCCACGTGATCAGTGCATGATCAGTCACGTGATCAGTGCATGATCAGCCACGTGATCAGTGCATGATCAGGCACGTGATCAGTGCATGATCAGCCACGTGATCAGTGCATGATAGCCACGTGATCAGTGCATGATCAGTCACGTGATCAGTGCATGATCAGTCACGTGATCAGTGCATGATCAGCACGTGATCAGTGCATGATCAGTCATTGATCAGTGCATTATAGTGCCACAATCAGTGCATGATCAGTCCCGTGATCAGTGCATGATCAGCCACGTGATCAGTGCATGATAGCTACGTGATCAGTGCATGATCAGTCACGTGATCAGTGCATGATCAGCCACGTGATCAGTGCATGATCAGCCACGTGATCAGTGCATGACAACACGTGATCAGTGCATGATCAATCGCGTGATCAGTGCATGATAGCCACGTGATCGGTGCATGATCATTCACGTGATCAGTGTGTGATCAGCCACGTGAACAGTGCATGCTCAGTCACGTGATCAGGGCCTGCTGAGCTGCGTGATTACTGTCTGCTCATCTGCTTGACAATTGCCAGCTGAGCTGCACGATTCCTGCCTGTCATCTGCTTGACAATTGCCAGCTGTGCTGCGTAATTCCTGCCTGCTCATCTGCTTGATTATTGCCAGCTGAGCAGCATGATTTCTCACAGCTGAGTTCCATGATTATTGCCTGCTGATTCCTGCCTACTCAGCTCTTTGTTCATTGCCTCCAGAGGCACATGATCAGTGTATGATACCAAACATGATCAGCGCATGATCAGTCACATGATCAGTGCATGATAAGCCACGTGATCAGTGCATGATCAGTCACGTGATCAGTCATGTGTCAGTGCGTGATCAGTGCATGATCAGCCACGTGATCAGTGCATGATAGCCACGTGATCAGTGCATGATCAGCCACGTGATCAGTGCATGATCAGTCACGTGATCAGTGCATGATCAGCCACGTGATCAGTGCATGATCAGTCACGTGATCAGTGCATGATCAGTCACGTGATCAGTGCATGATAGCCACGTGATCAGTGCATGATCAGCCACGTGATCAGTGCATGATCAGGCACGTGATCAGTGCATGATCAGCCACGTGATCAGTGCATGATAGCCACGTGATCAGTGCATGATCAGTCACGTGATCAGTGCATGATCAGTCACGTGATCAGTGCATGATAGCTACGTGATCAGTGCATGATCAGCCACGTGATCAGTGCATGATAGCCACGTGATCAGTGCATGATCAGTCACGTGATCAGTGCATGATCAGTCACGTGATCAGTGCATGATCAGCCACGTGATCAGTGCATGATCAGTCACGTGACCAGTATATGGTACCACGTGATCAGTGCATGATCAGCCACGTGATCAGTGCATGATAGCCACGTGATCAGTGCATGATCAGTTACGTGATCAGTGCATGATCAGCCACGTGATCAGTGCATGAGTGCCACGTGATCAGTGCATGATCAGTCACGTGACAGTGCATGATCAGCCACGTGATCAGTGCATGATCAGCCACGTGATCAGTGCATGATAGCCACGTGATCAGTGCATGATCAGTTACGTGATCAGTGCATGATCAGCCACGTGATCAGTGCATGATAGCCACGTGATCAGTGCATGATCAGTCACGTGATAGTGTGTGATCAGCCACGTGATCAGTGCATGATCAGCCACGTGATCAGTGCATGATCAATTACGTGATCAGTGCATGATCAGTCACGTGACCAGTACATGGTTGCTACGTGATCAGTGCATGATCAGCCACGTGATCAGTGCATGATAGCCACGTGATCAGTGCATGATCAGTCACGTGATCAGTGCATGATCAGTCACGTGATCAGTGCATGATCATTTACGTGATCAGTGCATGATCAGTCACGTGATCAGTATATGGTAGCTACGTGATCATTGCATGATCAGCCACGTGATCAGTGCATGATAGCCACGTGATCAGTGCATGATCAGTTACGTGAGCAGTTATGATCAGCCACGTGATCAGTGCATGAGTGCCACGTGATCAGTGCATGATCAGTCACGTGACAGTGTGTGATCAGCCACGTGATCAGTGCATGATCAGCCACGTGATCAGTGCATGATAGCCACGTGATCAGTGCATGATCAGTCACGTGATCAGTGCATGATCAGCCACGTGATCAGTGCATGATAGCCACGTGATCAGTGCATGATCAGTCACGTGATCAGTGCATGATCAGTCACGTGATCAGTGCATGATCAGCCACGTGATCAGTGCATGATCAGCCACGTGATCAGTGCATGATCAGCCACGTGATCAGTGCATGATCAGCCACGTGATCAGTGCATGATTGCTACGTGATCAGTGCATGATCAGTCACGTGATCAGTGCATGATCAGGCACGTGATCAGTGCATGATCAGCCACGTGATCAGTGCATGATAGCCACGTGATCAGTGCATGATCAGTCACGTGATGGGTGCATGATCAGTCACGTGACCAGTACATGGTAGCTACGTGATCATTGCATGATCAGCCACGTGATCAGTGCATGATAGCCACGTGATCAGTGCATGATCAGTCACGTGATCAGTGCATGATCAGTCACGTGATCAGTGCATGATCAGCCACGTGATCAGTGCATGATCAGTCACGTGACCAGTGCATGATAGCTGCGTGATCAGTGCATGATCAGCCACGTGATCAGTGCATGATCAGCCACGTGATCAGTGCATGATCAGTCACGTGATCAGTGCATGATCAGCCACGTGATCAGTGCATGATCAGTCACGTGATCAGTGCATGATAGCTCGTGATCAGTGCATGATCAGCCACGTGATCAGTGCATGATAGCCACGTGATCAGTGCATGATCAGCCACGTGATCAGTGCATGATCAGCCACGTGATCAGTGCATGATCAGTCACGTGATCAGTGCATGATCAGCCACGTGATCAGTGCATGATCAGTCACGTGATCAGTGCATGATCAGTCACGTGATCAGTGCATGATCAGCCACGTGATCAGTGCATGATCAGTCACGTGATCAGTGCATGATAGCACGTGATCAGTGCATGATCAGCCACGTGATCAGTGCATGATAGCCACGTGATCAGTGCATGATCAGCCACGTGATCAGTGCATGATCAGTCACGTGATCAGTGCATGATAGCCACGTGATCAGTGCATGATCAGTCACGTGATCAGTGCATGATCAGTCACGTGATCAGTGCATGATCAGCCACGTGATCAGTGCATGATCAGCCACGTGATCAGTGCATGATCAATTACGTGATCAGTGCATGATCAGTCACGTGATCAGTGCATGGTTGCTACGTGATCAGTGCATGATCAGCCACGTGATCAGTGCATGATAGCCACGTGATCAGTGCATGATCAGTCACGTGATCAGTGCATGATCAGTCACGTGATCAGTGCATGATCAGCCACGTGATCAGTGCATGATCAGTCACGTGATCAGTGCATGATCAGTCACGTGATCAGTGCATGATCAGTCACGTGATCAGTGCATGATCAGTCACGTGATCAGTGCATGATCAGCCACGTGATCAGTGCATGATCAGCCACGTGATCAGTGCATGATCAGTCACGTGATCAGTGCATGATCAGTCACGTGACCAGTGCATGATAGCTACGTGATCAGTGCATGATCAGCCACGTGATCAGTGCATGATCAGCCACGTGATCAGTGCATGATCAGTCACGTGATCAGTGCATGATCAGTCACGTGATCAGTGCATGATCAGCCACGTGATCAGTGCATGATCAGTCACGTGATCAGTGCATGATAGCCACGTGATCAGTGCATGATCAGTCACGTGATCAGTGCATGATCAGCCACGTGATCAGTGCATGATAGCCACGTGATCAGTGCATGATCAGTCACGTGATCAGTGCATGATCAGCCACGTGATCAGTGCATGATCAGTCACGTGATCAGTGCATGATAGCTGCGTGATCAGTGCATGATCAGCCACGTGATCAGTGCATGATAGCCACGTGATCAGTGCATGATCAGTCACGTGATCAGTGCATGATCAGCCACGTGATCAGTGTGTGATCAGCCACGTGATCAGTGCATGATCAGCCACGTGATCAGTGCATGATCAATTACGTGATCAGTGCATGATCAGTCACGTGATCAGTACATGGTTGCTACGTGATCATTGCATGATCAGCCACGTGATCAGTGCATGATAGCCACGTGATCAGTGCATGATCAGTCACGCGATCAGTACATGATCAGTCACGTGATCAGTGCATGATCATTTACGTGATCAGTGCATGATCAGTCACGTGACCAGTATATGGTACCTACGTGATCATTGCATGATCAGCCACGTGATCAGTGCATGATAGCCACGTGATCAGTGCATGATCAGTTACGTGATCAGTGTATGATCAGCCACGTGATCAGTGCATGAGTGCCACGTGATCAGTGCATGATCAGTCACGTGACAGTGTGTGATCAGCCACGTGATCAGTGCATGATCAGCCACGTGATCAGTGCATGATAGCCACGTGATCAGTGCATGATCAGTTACGTGATCAGTGCATGATCAGCCACGTGATCAGTGCATGATAGCCACGTGATCAGTGCATGATCAGTCACGTGATCAGTGCATGATCAGCCACGTGATCAGTGCATGATCAGTCACGTGATCAGTGCATGATCAATTACGTGATCAGTGCATGATCAGTCACGTGATCAGTACATGGTTGCTACGTGATCATTGCATGATCAGCCACGTGATCAGTGCATGATAGCCACGTGATCAGTGCATGATCAGTCACGTGATCAGTGCATGATCAGTCACGTGATCAGTGCATGATCATTTACGTGATCTCTGCATGATCAGTCACATGACCAGTATATGGTAGCTACGTGATCATTGCATGATCAGCCACGTGAGAAGTGCATGATAGGCACGTGATCAGTGCATGATCAGTTACGTGAGCAGTTATGATCAGCCACGTGATCAGTGCATGAGTGCCACGTGATCAGTGCATGATCAGTCACGTGACAGTGTGTGATCAGCCACGTGATCAGTGCATGATCAGCCACGTGATCAGTGCATGATATCCACGTCATCTGTGCATGATCAGTCACGTGATCAGTGCATGATCAGTCACGTGATCAGTGCATGATCAGCCACGTGATCAGTGCATGATCAGCCACGTGATCAGTGCATGATCAGCCACGTGATCAGTGCATGATCAGCCACGTGATCAGTGCATGATTGCTACGTGATCAGTGCATGATCAGTCACGTGATCAGTGCATGATCAGGCACGTGATCAGTGCATGATCAGCCACGTGATCAGTGCATGATAGCCACGTGATCAGTGCATGATCAGTCACGTGATCAGTGTATGATCAGTCACGTGACAGTACATGGTAGCTACGTGATCATTGCATGATCAGCCACGTGATAGTGCATGATAGCCACGTGATCAGTGCATGATCAGGCACGTGATCAGTGCATGATCAGTCATGTGATCAGTGCATGACAGGCACGTGATCAGTGCATGATCAGCCACGTGATCAGTGCATGATAGCCACGTGATCAGTGCATGATCAGTCACGTGATCAGTGCATGATCAGTCACGTGATCAGTGCATGATCAGCCACGTGATCAGTGCATGATCAGTTACGTGATCAGTGCATGATCAGTCACGTGACCAGTGCATGATAGCTGCGTGATCAGTGCATGATCAGCCACGTGATCAGTGCATGATAGCCACGTGATCAGTGCATGATCAGTCACGTGATCAGTGCATGATAGCTACGTGATCAGTGCATGATCAGCCACGTGATCAGTGCATGATAGCCACGTGATCAGTGCATGATCAGTCACGTGATCAGTGCATGATCAGCCACGTGATCAGTGCATGATCAGTCACGTGATCAGCATGATAGCTGCGTGATCAGTGCATGATCAGCCACGTGATCAGTGCATGATAGCCACGTGATCAGTGCATGATAGCCACGTGATCAGTGCATGATCAGTCACGTGATCAGTGCATGATCAGCCACGTGATCAGTGCATGATCAGTCACGTGATCAGTGCATGATCAGTCACGTGATCAGTGCATGATCAGCCACGTGATCAGTGCATGATCAGTCACGTGATCAGTGCATGATAGCGTGATCAGTGCATGATCAGCCACGTGATCAGTGCATGATAGCCACGTGATCAGTGCATGATCAGCCACGTGATCAGTGCATGATCAGTCACGTGATCAGTGCATGATAGCCACGTGATCAGTGCATGATCAGTCACGTGATCAGTGCATGATCAGTCACGTGATCAGTGCATGATCAGCCACGTGATCAGTGCATGATCAGTCACGTGATCAGTGCATGATCAATTACGTGATCAGTGCATGATCAGTCACGTGATCAGTGCATGGTAGCTACGTGATCAGTGCATGATCAGCCACGTGATCAGTGCATGATAGCCACGTGATCAGTGCATGATCAGTCACGTGATCAGTGCATGATCAGTCACGTGATCAGTGCATGATCAGCCACGTGATCAGTGCATGATCAGTCACGTGATCAGTGCATGATCAGTCACGTGATCAGTGCATGATCAGTCACGTGATCAGTGCATGATCAGTCACGTGATCAGTGCATGATCAGCCACGTGATCAGTGCATGATCAGCCACGTGATCAGTGCATGATCAATCACGTGATCAGTGCATGATCAGTCACGTGATCAGTGCATGATAGCTACGTGATCAGTGCATGATCAGCCACGTGATCAGTGCATGATAGCCACGTGATCAGTGCATGATCAGCCACGTGATCAGTGCATGATCAGTCACGTGATCAGTGCATGATCAGTCACGTGATCAGTGCATGATCAGCCACGTGATCAGTGCATGATCAGTCATGATCAGTGCATGATAGCCCGTGATCAGTGCATGATCAGTCACGTGATCAGTGCATGATCAGCCACGTGATCAGTGCATGATAGCCACGTGATCAGTGCATGATCAGTCACGTGATCAGTGCATGATCAGCCACGTGATCAGTGCATGATCAGTCACGTGATCAGCATGATAGGCGTGATCAGTGCATGATCAGCCACGTGATCAGTGCATGATAGCCACGTGATCAGTGCATGATCAGTCACGTGATCAGTGCATGATCAGCCACGTGATCAGTGTGATCAGCCACGTGATCAGTGCATGATGAGCCACGTGATCAGTGCATGATCAATTACGTGATCAGTGCATGATCAGTCACGTGACCAGTACATGGTTGCTACGTGATCATTGCATGATCAGCCACGTGAGCAGTGCATGATAGCCACGTGATCAGTGCATGATCAGTCACGTGATCAGTGCATGATCAGTCACGTGATCAGTGCATGATCATTTACGTGATCAGTGCATGATCAGTCACGTGACCAGTATATGGTAGCTACGTGATCATTGCATGATCAGCCACGTGAGCAGTGCATGATAGCCACGTGATGTGCATGATCAGTTACGTGAGCAGTGTATGATCAGCCACGTGATCAGTGCATGAGTGCCACGTGATCAGTGCATGATCAGTCACGTGACAGTGTGTGATCAGCCACGTGATCAGTGCATGATCAGCCACGTGATCAGTGCATGATAGCCACGTGATCAGTGCATGATCAGTTACGTGATCAGTGCATGATCAGCCACGTGATCAGTGCATGATAGCCACGTGATCAGTGCATGATCAGTCACGTGATCAGTGCATGATCAGCCACGTGATCAGTGCATGATCAGTCACGTGATCAGTGCATGATCAATTACGTGATCAGTGCATGATCAGTCACGTGACCAGTACATGGTTGCTACGTGATCATTGCATGATCAGCCACGTGATCAGTGCATGATAGCCACGTGATCAGTGCATGATCAGTCACGTGATCAGTGCATGATCAGTCACGTGATCAGTGCATGATCATTTACGTGATCTGTGCATGATCAGTCACGTGACCAGTATATGGTAGCTACGTGATCATTGCATGATCAGCCACGTGATCAGTGCATGATAGCCACGTGATGTGTGCATGATCAGTTACGTGATCAGTTATGATCAGCCACGTGATCAGTGCATGAGTGCCACGTGATCAGTGCATGATCAGTCACGTGACAGTGTGATCAGCCACGTGATCAGTGCATGATCAGCCACGTGATCAGTGCATGATAGCCACGTGATCAGTGCATGATCAGTTACGTGATCAGTGCATGATCAGCCACGTGATCAGTGCATGATAGCCACGTGATCAGTGCATGATCAGTCACGTGATCAGTGCATGATCAGTCACGTGATCAGTGCATGATCAGCCACGTGATCAGTGCATGATAGCCACGTGATCAGTGCATGATCAGCCACGTGATCAGTGCATGATCAGCCACGTGATCAGTGCATGATAGCCACGTGATCAGTGCATGATCAGTCACGTGATCAGTGCATGATCAGGCACGTGATCAGTGCATGATCAGCCACGTGATCAGTGCATGATAGCCACGTGATCAGTGCATGATCAGTCACGTGATCAGTGCATGATCAGTCACGTGACCAGTACATGGTAGCTACGTGATCATTGCATGATCAGCCACGTGATCAGTGCATGATAGCCACGTGATCAGTGCATGATCAGTCACGTGATCAGTGCATGATCAGTCACGTGATCAGTGCATGACAGGCACGTGATCAGTGCATGATCAGCCACGTGATCAGTGCATGATAGCCACGTGATCAGTGCATGATCAGTCACGTGATCAGTGCATGATCAGTCACGTGATCAGTGCATGATCAGCCACGTGATCAGTGCATGATCAATTACGTGATCAGTGCATGATCAGTCACGTGATCAGTGCATGGTAGCCGTGATCAGTGCATGATCAGCCACGTGATCAGTGCATGATAGCCACGTGATCAGTGCATGATCAGTCACGTGATCAGTGCATGATCAGCCACGTGATCAGTGCATGATCAGTCACGTGATCAGCACATGATAGCTGCGTGATCAGTGCATGATCAGCCACGTGATCAGTGCATGATAGCCACGTGATCAGTGCATGATAGCCACGTGATCAGTGCATGATCAGTCACGTGATCAGTGCATGATCAGCCACGTGATCAGTGCATGATCAGTCACGTGATCAGTGCATGATCAGTCACGTGATCAGTGCATGATCAGCCACGTGATCAGTGCATGATCAGTCACGTGATCAGTGCATGATAGCTGCGTGATCAGTGCATGATCAGCCACGTGATCAGTGCATGATAGCCACGTGATCAGTGCATGATAGCCACGTGATCAGTGCATGATCAGTCACGTGATCAGTGCATGATAGCCACGTGATCAGTGCATGATCAGTCACGTGATCAGTGCATGATCAGTCACGTGATCAGTGCATGATCAGCCACGTGATCAGTGCATGATCAGTCACGTGATCAGTGCATGATCAATTACGTGATCAGTGCATGATCAGTCACGTGATCAGTGCATGGTAGCTACGTGATCAGTGCATGATCAGCCACGTGATCAGTGCATGATAGCCACGTGATCAGTGCATGATCAGTCACGTGATCAGTGCATGATCAGTCACGTGATCAGTGCATGATCAGCCACGTGATCAGTGCATGATCAGTCACGTGATCAGTGCATGATCAGTCACGTGATCAGTGCATGATCAGTCACGTGATCAGTGCATGATCAGTCACGTGATCAGTGCATGATCAGCCACGTGATCAGTGCATGATCAGCCACGTGATCAGTGCATGATCAGTCACGTGATCAGTGCATGATCAGTCACGTGATCAGTGCATGATAGCTACGTGATCAGTGCATGATCAGCCACGTGATCAGTGCATGATAGCCACGTGATCAGTGCATGATCAGCCACGTGATCAGTGCATGATCAGTCACGTGATCAGTGCATGATCAGTCACGTGATCAGTGCATGATCAGCCACGTGATCAGTGCATGTCAGTCATGTGATCAGTGCATGATAGCCCGTGATCAGTGCATGATCAGTCACGTGATCAGTGCATGATCAGCCACGTGATCAGTGCATGATAGCCACGTGATCAGTGCATGATCAGTCACGTGATCAGTGCATGATCAGCCACGTGATCAGTGCATGATCAGTCACGTGATCAGTGCATGATAGCCACGTGATCAGTGCATGATCAGCCACGTGATCAGTGCATGATAGCCACGTGATCAGTGCATGATCAGTCACGTGATCAGTGCATGATCAGCCACGTGATCAGTGCATGATCAGCCACGTGATCAGTGCATGATCAGTCACGTGATCAGTGCATGATCAATTACGTGATCAGTGCATGATCAGTCACGTGACCAGTACATGGTTGCTACGTGATCATTGCATGATCAGCCACGTGATCAGTGCATGATAGCCACGTGATCAGTGCATGATCAGTCACGTGATCAGTGCATGATCAGTCACGTGATCAGTGCATGATCATTTACGTGATCAGTGCATGATCAGTCACGTGACCAGTATATGGTAGCCACGTGATCATTGCATGATCAGCCACGTGATCAGTGCATGATAGCCACGTGATCAGTGCATGATCAGTTACGTGATCAGTGTATGATCAGCCACGTGATCAGTGCATGAGTGCCACGTGATCAGTGCATGATCAGTCACGTGACAGTGTGATCAGCCACGTGATCAGTGCATGATCAGCCACGTGATCAGTGCATGATAGCCACGTGATCAGTGCATGATCAGTCACGTGATCAGTGCATGATCAGCCACGTGATCAGTGCATGATAGCCACGTGATCAGTGCATGATCAGTCACGTGATCAGTGCATGATCAGCCACGTGATCAGTGCATGATCAGTCACGTGATCAGTGCATGATCAATTACGTGATCAGTGCATGATCAGTCACGTGACCAGTACATGGTTGCTACGTGATCATTGCATGATCAGCCACGTGAGCAGTGCATGATAGCCACGTGATCAGTGCATGATCAGTCACGTGATCAGTGCATGATCAGTCACTGATCAGTGCATGATCATTTACGTGATCTGTGCATGATCAGTCACGTGACCAGTATATGGTAGCTACGTGATCATTGCATGATCAGCCACGTGATCAGTGCATGATAGCCACGTGATCAGTGCATGATCAGTTACGTGATCAGTTATGATCAGCCACGTGATCAGTGCATGAGTGCCACGTGATCAGTGCATGATCAGTCACGTGACAGTGTGTGATCAGCCACGTGATCAGTGCATGATCAGCCACGTGATCAGTGCATGATAGCCACGTGATCAGTGCATGATCAGTCACGTGATCAGTGCATGATCAGCCACGTGATCAGTGCATGATAGCCACGTGATCAGTGCATGATCAGTCACGTGATCAGTGCATGATCAGTCACGTGATCAGTGCATGATCAGCCACGTGATCAGTGCATGATAGCCACGTGATCAGTGCATGATCAGCCACGTGATCAGTGCATGATCAGCCACGTGATCAGTGCATGATTGCCACGTGATCAGTGCATGATCAGTCACGTGATCAGTGCATGATCAGGCACGTGATCAGTGCATGATCAGCCACGTGATCAGTGCATGATAGCCACGTGATCAGTGCATGATCAGTCACGTGATCAGTGCATGATCAGTCACGTGACCAGTACATGGTAGCTACATGATCATTGCATGATCAGCCACGTGATCAGTGCATGATAGCCACGTGATCAGTGCATGATCAGTCACGTGATCAGTGCATGATCAGTCACGTGATCAGTGCATGACAGGCACGTGATCAGTGCATGATCAGCCACGTGATCAGTGCATGATAGCCACGTGATCAGTGCATGATCAGTCACGTGATCAGTGCATGATCAGTCACGTGATCAGTGCATGATCAGCCACGTGATCAGTGCATGATCAGTTGTCATGCATGATCAGTCACGTGATCAGTGCATGGTAGCTACGTGATCAGTGCATGATCAGCCACGTGATCAGTGCATGATAGCCACGTGATCAGTGCATGATCAGTCACGTGATCAGTGCATGATCAGCCACGTGATCAGTGCATGATCAGTCACGTGATCAGTACATGATAGCTGCGTGATCAGTGCATGATCAGCCACGTGATCAGTGCATGATAGCCACGTGATCAGTGCATGATAGCCACGTGATCAGTGCATGATCAGTCACGTGATCAGTGCATGATCAGCCACGTGATCAGTGCATGATCAGTCACGTGATCAGTGCATGATCAGTCACGTGATCAGTGCATGATCAGCCACGTGATCAGTGCATGATCAGTCACGTGATCAGCACATGATAGCTGCGTGATCAGTGCATGATCAGCCACGTGATCAGTGCATGATAGCCACGTGATCAGTGCATGATAGCCACGTGATCAGTGCATGATCAGTCACGTGATCAGTGCATGATCAGCCACGTGATCAGTGCATGATCAGCCACGTGATCAGTGCATGATCAGCCACGTGATCAGTGCATGATCAGCCACGTGATCAGTGCATGATCAGCCACGTGATCAGTGCATGATAGCCACGTGATCAGTGCATGATCAGTCACGTGATCAGTGCATGATCAGGCACGTGATCAGTGCATGATCAGCCACGTGATCAGTGCATGATAGCCACGTGATCAGTGCATGATCAGTCACGTGATCAGTGCATGATCAGTCACGTGACCAGTGCATGGTAGCTACGTGATCAGTGCATGATCAGCCACGTGATAGTGCATGATAGCCACGTGATCAGTGCATGATCAGTCACGTGATCAGTGCATGATCAGTCACGTGATCAGTGCATGACAGGCACGTGATCAGTGCATGATCAGCCACGTGATCAGTGCATGATAGCCACGTGATCAGTGCATGATCAGTCACGTGATCAGTGCATGATCAGTCACGTGATCAGTGCATGATCAGCCACGTGATCAGTGCATGATCAGTTACGTGATCAGTGCATGATCAGTCACGTGATCAGTGCATGGTAGCCACGTGATCAGTGCATGATCAGCCACGTGATCAGTGCATGATAGCCACGTGATCAGTGCATGATCAGTCACGTGATCAGTGCATGATCAGCCACGTGATCAGTGCATGATCAGTCACGTGATCAGCACATGATAGCTGCGTGATCAGTGCATGATCAGCCACGTGATCAGTGCATGATAGCCACGTGATCAGTGCATGATCAGCCACGTGATCAGTGCATGATCAGTCACGTGATCAGTGCATGATCAGCCACGTGATCAGTGCATGATCAGTCACGTGATCAGTGCATGATCAGTCACGTGATCAGTGCATGATCAGCCACGTGATCAGTGCATGATCAGTCACGTGATCAGTGCACATGATAGACGTGATCAGTGCATGATCAGCCACGTGATCAGTGCATGATCAGCCACGTGATCAGTGCATGATCAGCCACGTGATCAGTGCATGATCAGTCACGTGATCAGTGCATGATAGCCACGTGATCAGTGCATGATCAGTCACGTGATCAGTGCATGATCAGTCACGTGATCAGTGCATGATCAGCCACGTGATCAGTGCATGATCAGTCACGTGATCAGTGCATGATCAATTCACGTGATCAGTGCATGATCAGTCACGTGATCAGTGCATGATAGCCACGTGATCAGCATGTCATGATCAGTGCATGATCAGCCACGTGATCAGTCAGCAGCCACGTGATCAGTGCATGATCAGTCACGTGATCAGTGCATGATGATCAGTCACGTGATCAGTGCATGATCAGCCACGTGATCAGTGCATGATCAGTCACGTGATCAGTGCATGATCAGTCACGTGATCAGTGCATGATCAGTCACGTGATCAGTGCATGATCAGTCACGTGATCAGTGCATGATCAGCCACGTGATCAGTGCATGATCAGCCACGTGATCAGTGCATGATCAGTCACGTGATCAGTGCATGATCAGTCACGTGATCAGTGCATGATAGCACGTGATCAGTGCATGATCAGTCACGTGATCAGTGCATGATCAGCCACGTGATCAGTGCATGATCAGTCACGTGATCAGTATGATCAGCCACGTGATCAGTGCATGATCAGCCACGTGATCAGTGCATGATCAGTCACGTGATCAGTGCATGATCAGCCACGTGATCAGTGCATGATCAGTCACGTGATCAGTGCATGTGATGCCACGTGATCAGTGCATGATCAGCCACGTGATCAGTGCATGATAGCCACGTGATCAGTGCATGATCAGTCACGTGATCAGTGCATGATCAGCCACGTGATCAGTGCATGATCAGCCACGTGATCAGTGCATGATCAGTCACGTGATCAGTGCATGATCAATTACGTGATCAGTGCATGATCAGTCACGTGATCAGTGCATGGTTGCACGTGATCATTGCATGATCAGCCACGTGATCAGTGCATGATAGCCACGTGATCAGTGCATGATCAGTCACGTGATCAGTGCATGATCAGTCACGTGATCAGTGCATGATCATTTACGTGATCAGTGCATGATCAGTCACGTGACCAGTATATGGTAGCTACGTGATCATTGCATGATCAGCCACGTGATCAGTGCATGATAGCCACGTGATCAGTGCATGATCAGTTACGTGATCAGTGCATGATCAGCCACGTGATCAGTGCATGAGTGCCACGTGATCAGTGCATGATCAGTCACGTGACAGTGTGTGATCAGCCACGTGATCAGTGCATGATCAGCCACGTGATCAGTGCATGATAGCCACGTGATCAGTGCATGATCAGTTACGTGATCAGTGCATGATCAGCCACGTGATCAGTGCATGATATCCACGTGATCAGTGCATGATCAGTCACGTGATCAGTGCATGATCAGTCACGTGATCAGTGCATGATCAGCCACGTGATCAGTGCATGATCAATTACGTGATCAGTGCATGATCAGTCACGTGATCAGTGCATGATTGCTGATGTGATCAGTGCATGATCAGCCACGTGATCAGTGCATGATAGCCACGTGATCAGTGCATGATCAGTCACGTGATCAGTGCATGATCAGTCACGTGATCAGTGCATGATCAGTTACGTGATCAGTGCATGATCAGTCACGTGATCAGTGCATGATGGTGAGCATGACGTGATCAGTGCATGATCAGCCACGTGATCAGTGCATGATAGCCACGTGATCAGTGCATGATCAGTCACGTGATCAGTGCATGATCAGCCACGTGATCAGTGCATGATGCCACGTGATCAGTGCATGATCAGTCACGTGATCAGTGATGTGATCAGCCACGTGATCAGTGCATGATCAGTCACGTGATCAGTGCATGATAGCCACGTGATCAGTGCATGATCAGTCACGTGATCAGTGCATGATCAGCCACGTGATCAGTGCATGATCAGCCACGTGATCAGTGCATGATCAGTCACGTGATCAGTGCATGATAGCCACGTGATCAGTGCATGATCAGTCACGTGATCAGTGCATGATCAGTCACGTGATCAGTGCATGATCAGCCACGTGATCAGTGCATGATCAGCCACGTGATCAGTGCATGATCAATTACGTGATCAGTGCATGATCAGTCACGTGATCAGTACATGGTTGCACGTGATCAGTGCATGATCAGCCACGTGATCAGTGCATGATAGCCACGTGATCAGTGCATGATCAGTCACGTGATCAGTGCATGATCAGTCACGTGATCAGTGCATGATCAGCCACGTGATCAGTGCATGATCAGTCACGTGATCAGTGCATGATCAGTCACGTGATCAGTGCATGATCAGCCACGTGATCAGTGCATGATCAGTCATGTATCAGTGCATGATAGCCCGTGATCAGTGCATGATCAGTCCCGTGATCAGTGCATGATCAGCCACGTGATCAGTGCATGATAGCCACGTGATCAGTGCATGATCAGTCACGTGATCAGTGCATGATCAGCCACGTGATCAGTGCATGATCAGCCACGTGATCAGTGCATGATCAGCCACGTGATCAGTGCATGATCAGCCACGTGATCAGTGCATGATAGCCACGTGATCAGTGCATGATCAGTCACGTGATCAGTGTGTGATCAGCCACGTGAACAGTGCATGCTCAGTCACGTGATCAGGGCCTGCTGAGCTGCGTGATTACTGTCTGCTCATCTGCTTGACAATTGCCAGCTGAGCTGCACGATTCCTGCCTGTCATCTGCTTGACAATTGCCACCTGTGCTGCATAATTCCTGCCTGCTCATCTGCTTGATTATTGCCAGCTGAGCAGCATGATTTCTCAGAGCTGAGTTCCATGATTATTGCCTGCTGACTGATTCGTGCCTACTCAGCTCTTTGTTCATTGCCTCCAGAGGCACATGATCAGTGTATGATACCAAACATGATCAGTGCATGATCAGTCACATGATCAGTGCATGATCAGCCACGTGATCAGTGCATGATCAGTCACGTGATCAGTGCATGATCAGTCACGTGATCAGTGCATGATCAGCCACGTGATCAGTGCATGATCAGCCACGTGATCAGTGCATGATCAGCCACGTGATCAGTGCATGATCAGTTACGTGATCAGTGCATGATCAGCCACGTGATCAGTGCATGGTCAGACACGTGATCAGTGTATGATCAGCCACGTGATCAGTGCATGATATCCAAGTGATCAGTGCATGATCAATCACGTGATCAGTGTATGATCAGCCACGTGAACAGTGCATGCTCAGTCACGTGATCAGGGCCTGCTGAGCTGCGTGATTACTGTCTGCTCATCTGCTTGACAATTGCCAGCTGAGCTGCATGATTCCTGCCTGTCATCTGCTTGACAATTGCCAGCTGTGCTGTGTAATTCCTGCCTGCTCAGCTGCTTGATTATTGCCAGCTGAGCAGCATGATTCCTCACAGCTGAGTTCCATGATTATTGCCTGCTGACTGTTTGATTCATGCCTACTCAGCTCTTTGTTTATTGCCTCCAGAGGCACATGATCAGTGTATGATAGCAAACATGATCAGTGCATGATCAGTCACATGATCAGCGCCATTAAGTCACGTGATCACTACATGATAGTCATGTGATCAGTCCATGCTCAGTCACGGTATCAGTGCATGATCAGCCACGTGATCAGTGCATGATGCCACGTGATCAGTGCATGATCAGTCACGTGATCAGTGCATGATCAGCCACGTGATCAGTGCATGATCAGCCACGTGATCAGTGCATGATAGCCACGTGATCAGTGCATGATCAGTCACGTGATCAGTGCATGATCAGCCACGTGATCAGTGCATGATCAGTCACGTGATCAGTGCATGATCAGCCACGTGATCAGTGCATGATAGCCACGTGATCAGTGCATGATCAGTCACGTGATAGTGCATGATCAGCCACGTGATCAGTGCATGATCAGTCACGTGATCAGTGCATGATCAATTACGTGATCAGTGCATGATCAGTCACGTGACCAGTACATGGTAGCTACGTGATCATTGCATGATCAGCCACGTGAGCAGTGCATGATAGCCACGTGATCAGTGCATGATCAGTCACGTGATCAGTGCATGATCAGTCACGTGATCAGTGCATGATCAGCCACGTGATCAGTGCATGATCAGTCACGTGATCAGTATATGGTAGCTACGTGATCAGTGCATGATCAGCACGTGATCAGTGCATGATAGCCACGTGATCAGTGCATGATCAGTCACGTGATCAGTGCATGATCAGCCACGTGATCAGTGCATGAGTGCCACGTGATCAGTGCATGATCAGTCACGTGACAGTGTGATCAGCCACGTGATCAGTGCATGATCAGCCACGTGATCAGTGCATGATAGCCACGTGATCAGTGCATGATCAGTCACGTGATCAGTGCATGATCAGCCACGTGATCAGTGCATGATCAGTCACGTGATCAGTGCATGATCAGCCACGTGATCAGTGCATGATAGCCACGTGATCAGTGCATGATCAGTCACGTGATCAGTGCATGATCAGTCACGTGATCAGTGCATGATCAGCCACGTGATCAGTGCATGATCAGTCACGTGATCAGTGCATGATAGCTACGTGATCAGTGCATGATCAGCCACGTGATCAGTGCATGATAGCCACGTGATCAGTGCATGATAGCCACGTGATCAGTGCATGATCAGTCACGTGATCAGTGCATGATCAGCCACGTGATCAGTGCATGATCAGCCACGTGATCAGTATGATCAGCCACGTGATCAGTGCATGATAGCCACGTGATCAGTGCATGATCAGTCACGTGATCAGTGCATGATCAGCCACGTGATCAGTGCATGATCAGCCACGTGATCAGTGCATGATCAGTCACGTGATCAGTGCATGATCAGTCACGTGATCAGTGCATGATCAGCCACGTGATCAGTGCATGAGTCATGTATCAGTGCATGATAGCCCGTGATCAGTGCATGATCAGTCCGTGATCAGTGCATGATCAGCCACGTGATCAGTGCATGAGCCACGTGATCAGTGCATGATCAGTCACGTGATCAGTGCATGATCAGCCACGTGATCAGTGCATGATAGCCACGTGATCAGTGCATGACAGTCACGTGATCAGTGCATGATCAGTCACGTGATCAGTGCATGATAGCCACGTGATCAGTGCATGATCAGTCACGTGATCAGTGTATGATCAGCCACGTGAACAGTGCATGCTCAGTCACGTGATCAGGGCCTGCTGAGCTGCGTGATTACTGTCTGCTCATCTGCTTGACAATTGCCAGCTGAGCTGCATGATTCCTGCCTGTCATCTGCTTGACAATTGCCAGCTGTGCTGCGTAATTCCTGCCTGCTCAGCTGCTTGATTATTGCCAGCTGAGCAGCATGATTCCTCACAGCTGAGTTCCATGATTATTGCCTGCTGACTGTTTGATTCATGCCTACTCAGCTCTTTGTTTATTGCCTCCAGAGGCACATGATCAGTGTATGATAGCAAACATGATCAGTGCATGATCAGTCACATGATCAGCGCCATTAAGTCACGTGATCACTGCATGATAGTCATGTGATCAGTCCATGCTCAGTCACGGTATCAGTGCATGATCAGCCACGTGATCAGTGCATGATAGCCACGTGATCAGTGCATGATCAGTCACGTGATCAGTGCATGATCAGTCAGGTGATCAGTGCATGATCAGCCACGTGATCAGTGCATGATAGCCACGTGATCAGTGCATGATCAGTCACGTGATCAGTGCATGATCAGTCACGTGACAGTACATGCTACATGATCATTGCATGATCAGCCACGTGATCAGTGCATGATAGCCACGTGATCAGTGCATGATCAGTCACGTGATCAGTGCATGATCAGTCACGTGACCAGTACATGGTTGCTACGTGATCATTGCATGATCAGCCACGTGAGCAGTGCATGATAGCCACGTGATCAGTGCATGATCAGTCACGTGATCAGTACATGATCAGTCACGTGAACAGTGCATGATCATTTACGTGATCAGTGCATGATCAGTCACGTGACCAGTATATGGTAGCTACGTGATCATTCCATGATCAGCCACGTGAGCAGTGCATGATAGCCACGTGATGTGTGCATGATCAGTTACGTGAGCAGAGTATGATCAGCCACGTGATCAGTGCATGAGTGCCACGTGACAGTGTGTGATCAGCCACGTGAACAGTGCATGTTCAGCCACGTGATCAGTGCATGATAGCCACGTGATCAGTGCATGATCAGTTACGTGAGCAGTGTATGATCAGCCACGTGATCAGTGCATGGTCAGACACGTGAACAGTGTATGATCAGCCACGTGATCAGTGCATGATATCCAAGTGATCAGTGCATGATCATCACGTGATCAGTGTATGATCAGCCACGTGAACAGTGCATGCTCAGTCACGTGATCAGGGCCTGCTGAGCTGCGTGATTACTGTCTGCTCATCTGCTTGACAATTGCCAGCTGAGCTGCACGATTCCTGCCTGTCATCTGCTTGACAATTGCCAGCTGTGCTGCGTAATTCCTGCCTGCTCAGCTGCTTGATTATTGCCAGCTGAGCAGCATGATTCCTCACAGCTGAGTTCCATGATTATTGCCTGCTGACTGTTTGATTCGTGCCTACTCAGCTCTTTGTTTATTGCCTCCAGAGGCACATGATCAGTGTATGATAGCAAACATGATCAGCGCATGATCAGTCACATGATCAGCGCCATTAAGTCACGTGATCACTACATGATAGTCATGTGATCAGTCCATGCTCAGTCACGGTATCAGTGCATGATCAGCCACGTGATCAGTGCATGATCAGCCACGTGATCAGTTCATGATAGCTATGTGATCAGTGCATGATCAGTCACGTGATCAGTGCATGATCAGTCACGTGATCAGTGCATGATCAGCCACGTGATCAGTGCATGATCAGTCACCTGATGGGTGTATGATCAGTCACGTGACCTGTACATGGTAGCTACATGATCATTGCATGATCAGCCACGTGAGTAGTGCATGATAGCCACGTGATCAGTGCATGATCAGTCACGTGATCAGTGCATGATCAGTCACGTGATCAGTGCATGATCAGCCACGTGATCAGTGCATGATAGCCACGTGATCAGTGCATGATCAGTCACGTGATCAGTGCATGATCAGTCACGTGATCAGTGCATGATCAGCCACGTGATCAGTGCATGATCAGCCACGTGATCAGTGCATGATCAGTCACGTGATCAGTGCATGATCAGTCACGTGATCAGTGCATGATAGCTACGTGATCAGTGCATGATCAGCCACGTGATCAGTGCATGATAGCCACGTGATCAGTGCATGATCAGTCACGTGATCAGTGCATGATCAGTCACGTGATCAGTGCATGATCAGTCACGTGATCAGTGCATGATCAGTCACGTGATCAGTGCATGATCAGTCACGTGATCAGTGCATGATAGCTACGTGATCAGTGCATGATCAGCCACGTGATCAGTGCATGATAGCCACGTGATCAGTGCATGATCAGTCACGTGATCAGTGCATGATCAGCCACGTGATCAGTGCATGATCAGCCACGTGATCAGTGCATGATATCACGTGATCAGTGCATGATCAGTCACGTGATCAGTGCATGGTTGCCACGTGATCAGTGCATGATCAGCCACGTGATCAGTGCATGATAGCCACGTGATCAGTGCATGATCAGTCACGTGATCAGTGCATGATCAGTCACGTGATCAGTGCATGATCATTCACGTGATCAGTGCATGATCAGTCACGTGATCAGTATGGTAGCTACGTGATCATTGCATGACAGCCACGTGAGCAGTGCATGATAGCCACGTGATCAGTGCATGATCAGTTACGTGATCAGTGTATGATCAGCCACGTGATCAGTGCATGATAGCCACGTGATCAGTGCATGATCAGTCACGTGATCATGTGTGATCAGTCACGTGATCAGTGCATGATCAGTCACGTGATCAGTGCATGATCAGCCACGTGATCAGTGCATGATAGCCACGTGATCAGTGCATGATCAGTCACGTGATCAGTGCATGATCAGCCACGTGATCAGTGCATGATCAGCCACGTGATCAGTGCATGATCAGCCACGTGATCAGTGCATGATCAGCCACGTGATCAGTGCATGATCAGCCACGTGATCAGTGCATGATCAGCCACGTGATCAGTGCATGATCAGTCACGTGATCAGTGCATGATCAGTCACGTGATCAGTGCATGATCATTTACGTGATCAGTGCATGATCAGTCACGTGACCAGTGCATGGTAGCTACGTGATCATTGCATGATCAGCCACGTGATCAGTGCATGATAGCCACGTGATCAGTGCATGATCAGTCACGTGATCAGTGCATGATCAGCCACGTGATCAGTGCATGATGCCACGTGATCAGTGCATGATCAGTCACGTGATGTGTGATCAGCCACGTGATCAGTGCATGATCAGCCACGTGATCAGTGCATGATAGCCACGTGATCAGTGCATGATCAGTCACGTGATCAGTGCATGATCAGCCACGTGATCAGTGCATGATAGCCACGTGATCAGTGCATGATCAGTCACGTGATCAGTGCATGATCAGTCACGTGATCAGTGCATGATCAGCCACGTGATCAGTGCATGATCAGCCACGTGATCAGTGCATGATCAGCCACGTGATCAGTGCATGATCAGCCACGTGATCAGTGCATGATAGCCACGTGATCAGTGCATGATCAGTCACGTGATCAGTGCATGATCAGGCACGTGATCAGTGCATGATCAGCCACGTGATCAGTGCATGATAGCCACGTGATCAGTGCATGATCAGTCACGTGATCAGTGCATGATCAGTCACGTGACAGTACATGGTAGCTACGTGATCATTGCATGATCAGCCACGTGATCAGTGCATGATAGCCACGTGATCAGTGCATGATCAGTCACGTGATCAGTGCATGATCAGTCACGTGATCAGTGCATGATCAGGCACGTGATCAGTGCATGATCAGCCACGTGATCAGTGCATGATCAGCCACGTGATCAGTGCATGATCAGTCACGTGATCAGTGCATGATCAGTCACGTGATCAGTGCATGATCAGCCACGTGATCAGTGCATGATCAGTTACGTGATCAGTGCATGATCAGTCACGTGATCAGTGCATGATAGCTACGTGATCAGTGCATGATCAGCCACGTGATCAGTGCATGATAGCCACGTGATCAGTGCATGATCAGTCACGTGATCAGTGCATGATCAGCCACGTGATCAGTGCATGATCAGTCACGTGATCAGTGCATGATCAGTCACGTGATCAGTGCATGATAGCTGCGTGATCAGTGCATGATCAGCCACGTGATCAGTGCATGATAGCCACGTGATCAGTGCATGATCAGTCACGTGATCAGTGCATGATAGCCACGTGATCAGTGCATGATCAGCCACGTGATCAGTGCATGATAGCCACGTGATCAGTGCATGATCAGTCACGTGATCAGTGCATGATCAGCCACGTGATCAGTGCATGATCAGTCACGTGATCAGTGCATGATAGCTGCGTGATCAGTGCATGATCAGCCACGTGATCAGTGCATGATAGCCACGTGATCAGTGCATGATAGCCACGTGATCAGTGCATGATCAGTCACGTGATCAGTGCATGATCAGCCACGTGATCAGTGCATGATCAGTCACGTGATCAGTGCATGATCAGTCACGTGATCAGTGCATGATCAGCCACGTGATCAGTGCATGATCAGTCACGTGATCAGCATGGTAGCTGCGTGATCAGTGCATGATCAGCCACGTGATCAGTGCATGATAGCCACGTGATCAGTGCATGATCATCCACGTGATCAGTGCATGATCAGTCACGTGATCAGTGCATGATAGCCACGTGATCAGTGCATGATCAGTCACGTGATCAGTGCATGATCAGTCACGTGATCAGTGCATGATCAGCCACGTGATCAGTGCATGATCAGTCACGTGATCAGTGCATGATCAATTACGTGATCAGTGCATGATCAGTCACGTGATCAGTGCATGGTAGCTACGTGATCAGTGCATGATCAGCCACGTGATCAGTGCATGATAGCCACGTGATCAGTGCATGATCAGTCACGTGATCAGTGCATGATCAGTCACGTGATCAGTGCATGATCAGCCACGTGATCAGTGCATGATCAGTCACGTGATCAGTGCATGATCAGTCACGTGATCAGTGCATGATCAGTCACGTGATCAGTGCATGATCAGTCACGTGATCAGTGCATGATCAGCCACGTGATCAGTGCATGATCAGCCACGTGATCAGTGCATGATCAGTCACGTGATCAGTGCATGATCAGTCACGTGATCAGTGCATGATAGCTACGTGATCAGTGCATGATCAGCCACGTGATCAGTGCATGATAGCCACGTGATCAGTGCATGATCAGTCACGTGATCAGTGCATGATCAGTCACGTGATCAGTGCATGATCAGCCACGTGATCAGTGCATGATCAGTCATGTATCAGTGCATGATAGCCCGTGATCAGTGCATGATCAGTCACGTGATCAGTGCATGATCAGCCACGTGATCAGTGCATGATAGCCACGTGATCAGTGCATGATCAGTCACGTGATCAGTGCATGATCAGCCACGTGATCAGTGCATGATCAGTCACGTGATCAGCATGATAGCTGCGTGATCAGTGCATGATCAGCCACGTGATCAGTGCATGATAGCCACGTGATCAGTGCATGATCAGTCACGTGATAGTGTGTGATCAGCCACGTGATCAGTGCATGATCAGTCACGTGATCAGTGCATGATCAATTACGTGATCAGTGCATGATCAGTCACGTGACCAGTACATGGTTGCTACGTGATCAGTGCATGATCAGCCACGTGATCAGTGCATGATAGCCACGTGATCAGTGCATGATCAGTCACGTGATCAGTGCATGATCAGTCACGTGATCAGTGCATGATCATTTACGTGATCAGTGCATGATCAGTCACGTGACCAGTATATGGTAGCTACGTGATCATTGCATGATCAGCCACGTGATCAGTGCATGATAGCCACGTGATCAGTGCATGATCAGTTACGTGATCAGTGCATGATCAGCCACGTGATCAGTGCATGAGTGCCACGTGATCAGTGCATGATCAGTCACGTGATCAGTGCATGATCAGCCACGTGATCAGTGCATGATCAGCCACGTGATCAGTGCATGATAGCCACGTGATCAGTGCATGATCAGTCACGTGATCAGTGCATGATCAGCCACGTGATCAGTGCATGATAGCCACGTGATCAGTGCATGATCAGTCACGTGATCAGTGCATGATCAGCCACGTGATCAGTGCATGATCAGCCACGTGATCAGTGCATGATCAATTACGTGATCAGTGCATGATCAGTCACGTGACCAGTACATGGTTGCTACGTGATCATTGCATGATCAGCCACGTGAGCAGTGCATGATAGCCACGTGATCAGTGCATGATCAGTCACGTGATCAGTGCATGATCAGTCACGTGAACAGTGCATGATCATTTACGTGATCTGTGCATGATCAGTCACGTGACCAGTATATGGTAGCTACGTGATCATTGCATGATCAGCCACGTGAGCAGTGCATGATAGCCACGTGATGTGCATGATCAGTCACGTGATCAGTTATGATCAGCCACGTGATCAGTGCATGAGTGCCACGTGATCAGTGCATGATCAGTCACGTGACAGTGTGTGATCAGCCACGTGATCAGTGCATGATCAGCCACGTGATCAGTGCATGATAGCCACGTGATCAGTGCATGATCAGTTACGTGATCAGTGTATGATCAGCCACGTGATCAGTGCATGATAGCCACGTGATCAGTGCATGATCAGTCACGTGATCAGTGCATGATCAGTCACGTGATCAGTGCATGATCAGTCACGTGATCAGTGCATGATCAGCCACGTGATCAGTGCATGTCAGTCATGTGATCAGTGCATGATAGCCCGTGATCAGTGCATGATCAGTCCCGTGATCAGTGCATGATCAGCCACGTGATCAGTGCATGATAGCCACGTGATCAGTGCATGATCAGTCACGTGATCAGTGCATGATCAGCCACGTGATCAGTGCATGATCAGTCACGTGATCAGTGCATGATAGCTGCGTGATCAGTGCATGATCAGCCACGTGATCAGTGCATGATAGCCACGTGATCAGTGCATGATCAGTCACGTGATCAGTGTGATCAGCCACGTGATCAGTGCATGATCAGTCACGTGATCAGTGCATGATCAATTACGTGATCAGTGCATGATCAGTCACGTGATCAGTACATGGTTGCTACGTGATCAGTGCATGATCAGCCACGTGATCAGTGCATGATAGCCACGTGATCAGTGCATGATCAGTCACGTGATCAGTGCATGATCAGTCACGTGATCAGTGCATGATCAGTTACGTGATCAGTGCATGATCAGTCACGTGATCAGTATATGGTAGCTACGTGATCATTGCATGATCAGCCACGTGAGCAGTGCATGATAGCCACGTGATCAGTGCATGATCAGTCACGTGATCAGTGCATGATCAGCCACGTGATCAGTGCATGAGTGCCACGTGATCAGTGCATGATCAGTCACGTGACAGTGCATGATCAGCCACGTGATCAGTGCATGATCAGCCACGTGATCAGTGCATGATAGCCACGTGATCAGTGCATGATCAGTCACGTGATCAGTGCATGATCAGCCACGTGATCAGTGCATGATTTCCACGTGATCAGTGCATGATCAGTCACGTGATAGTGTGTGATCAGCCACGTGATCAGTGCATGATCAGCCACGTGATCAGTGCATGATCAATTACGTGATCAGTGCATGATCAGTCACGTGACCAGTACATGGTTGCTACGTGATCATTGCATGATCAGCCACGTGATCAGTGCATGATAGCCACGTGATCAGTGCATGATCAGTCACGTGATCAGTGCATGATCAGTCACGTGAACAGTGCATGATCATTTACGTGATCTGTGCATGATCAGTCACGTGACCAGTATATGGTAGCTACGTGATCATTGCATGATCAGCCACGTGAGCAGTGCATGATAGCCACGTGATCAGTGCATGATCAGTTACGTGAGCAGTTATGATCAGCCACGTGATCAGTGCATGAGTGCCACGTGATCAGTGCATGATCAGTCACGTGACAGTGTGTGATCAGCCACGTGATCAGTGCATGATCAGCCACGTGATCAGTGCATGATAGCCACGTGATCAGTGCATGATCAGTTACGTGATCAGTGTATGATCAGCCACGTGATCAGTGCATGATAGCCACGTGATCAGTGCATGATCAGTCACGTGATCAGTGCATGATCAGTCACGTGATCAGTGCATGATCAGCCACGTGATCAGTGCATGATCAGCCACGTGATCAGTGCATGATCAGCCACGTGATCAGTGCATGATCAGCCACGTGATCAGTGCATGATTGCCACGTGATCAGTGCATGATCAGTCACGTGATCAGTGCATGATCAGGCACGTGATCAGTGCATGATCAGCCACGTGATCAGTGCATGATAGCCACGTGATCAGTGCATGATCAGTCACGTGATCAGTGCATGATCAGTCACGTGACAGTACATGGTAGCTACATGATCAGTGCATGATCAGCCACGTGATCAGTGCATGATAGCCACGTGATCAGTGCATGATCAGTCACGTGATCAGTGCATGATCAGTCACGTGATCAGTGCATGACAGGCACGTGATCAGTGCATGATCAGCCACGTGATCAGTGCATGATAGCCACGTGATCAGTGCATGATCAGTCACGTGATCAGTGCATGATCAGTCACGTGATCAGTGCATGATCAGCCACGTGATCAGTGCATGATCAATTACGTGATCAGTGCATGATCAGTCACGTGATCAGTGCATGATAGCTGCGTGATCAGTGCATGATCAGCCACGTGATCAGTGCATGATAGCCACGTGATCAGTGCATGATCAGTCACGTGATCAGTGCATGATCAGCCACGTGATCAGTGCATGATCAGTCACGTGATCAGTGCATGTAGCTGCGTGATCATTGCATGATCAGCCACGTGATCAGTGCATGATAGCCACGTGATCAGTGCATGATCAGTCACGTGATCAGTGCATGATCAGCCACGTGATCAGTGCATGATCAGTCACGTGATCAGTGCATGATCAGTCACGTGATCAGTGCATGATCAGCCACGTGATCAGTGCATGATCAGTCACGTGATCAGCACATGATAGCTGTGATCAGTGCATGATCAGCCACGTGATCAGTGCATGATAGCCACGTGATCAGTGCATGATCATCCACGTGATCAGTGCATGATCAGTCACGTGATCAGTGCATGATAGCCACGTGATCAGTGCATGATCAGTCACGTGATCAGTGCATGATCAGTCACGTGATCAGTGCATGATCAGCCACGTGATCAGTGCATGATCAGTCACGTGATCAGTGCATGATCAATTACGTGATCAGTGCATGATCAGTCACGTGACCAGTGCATGGTAGCTACGTGATCAGTGCATGATCAGCCACGTGATCAGTGCATGATAGCCACGTGATCAGTGCATGATCAGTCACGTGATCAGTGCATGATCAGTCACGTGATCAGTGCATGATCAGCCACGTGATCAGTGCATGATCAGTCACGTGATCAGTGCATGATCAGTCACGTGATCAGTGCATGATCAGTCACGTGATCAGTGCATGATCAGTCACGTGATCAGTGCATGATCAGCCACGTGATCAGTGCATGATCAGCCACGTGATCAGTGCATGATCAATCACGTGATCAGTGCATGATCAGTCACGTGATCAGTGCATGATAGCTACGTGATCAGTGCATGATCAGCCACGTGATCAGTGCATGATAGCCACGTGATCAGTGCATGATCAGCCACGTGATCAGTGCATGATCAGTCACGTGATCAGTGCATGATCAGTCACGTGATCAGTGCATGATCAGCCACGTGATCAGTGCATGAGTCATGTATCAGTGCATGATAGCCCGTGATCAGTGCATGATCAGTCACGTGATCAGTGCATGATCAGCCACGTGATCAGTGCATGATAGCCACGTGATCAGTGCATGATCAGTCACGTGATCAGTGCATGATCAGCCACGTGATCAGTGCATGATCAGTCACGTGATCAGCATGCAGCCACGTGATCAGTGCATGATCAGCCACGTGATCAGTGCATGATAGCCACGTGATCAGTGCATGATCAGTCACGTGATCAGTGCATGATCAGCCACGTGATCGTGTGATCAGCCACGTGATCAGTGCATGATCAGCCACGTGATCAGTGCATGATCAATTACGTGATCAGTGCATGATCAGTCACGTGACCAGTACATGGTTGCTACGTGATCAGTGCATGATCAGCCACGTGATCAGTGCATGATAGCCACGTGATCAGTGCATGATCAGTCACGTGATCAGTGCATGATCAGTCACGTGATCAGTGCATGATCATTTACGTGATCAGTGCATGATCAGTCACGTGACCAGTATATGGTACCTACGTGATCATTGCATGATCAGCCACGTGATCAGTGCATGATAGCCACGTGATCAGTGCATGATCAGTTACGTGATCAGTGTATGATCAGCCACGTGATCAGTGCATGAGTGCCACGTGATCAGTGCATGATCAGTCACGTGACAGTGTGTGATCAGCCACGTGATCAGTGCATGATCAGCCACGTGATCAGTGCATGATAGCCACGTGATCAGTGCATGATCAGTTACGTGATCAGTGCATGATCAGCCACGTGATCAGTGCATGATAGCCACGTGATCAGTGCATGATCAGTCACGTGATCAGTGCATGATCAGCCACGTGATCAGTGCATGATGAGTCACGTGATCAGTGCATGATCAATTACGTGATCAGTGCATGATCAGTCACGTGACCAGTACATGGTTGCTACGTGATCATTGCATGATCAGCCACGTGAGCAGTGCATGATAGCCACGTGATCAGTGCATGATCAGTCACGTGATCAGTGCATGATCAGTCACTGAACAGTGCATGATCATTTACGTGATCTGTGCATGATCAGTCACGTGACCAGTATATGGTAGCTACGTGATCATTGCATGATCAGCCACGTGAGCAGTGCATGATAGCCACGTGATGTGTGCATGATCAGTTACGTGATCAGTTATGATCAGCCACGTGATCAGTGCATGAGTGCCACGTGATCAGTGCATGATCAGTCACGTGACAGTGTGTGATCAGCCACGTGATCAGTGCATGATCAGCCACGTGATCAGTGCATGATAGCCACGTGATCAGTGCATGATCAGTTACGTGATCAGTGTATGATCAGCCACGTGATCAGTGCATGATAGCCACGTGATCAGTGCATGATCAGTCACGTGATCAGTGCATGATCAGTCACGTGATCAGTGCATGATCAGCCACGTGATCAGTGCATGATCAGCCACGTGATCAGTGCATGATCAGCCACGTGATCAGTGCATGATCAGCCACGTGATCAGTGCATGATTGCCACGTGATCAGTGCATGATCAGTCACGTGATCAGTGCATGATCAGGCACGTGATCAGTGCATGATCAGCCACGTGATCAGTGCATGATAGCCACGTGATCAGTGCATGATCAGTCACGTGATCAGTGCATGATCAGTCACGTGACCACATGGTAGCTACGATCATTGCATGATCAGCCACGTGATCAGTGCATGATAGCCACGTGATCAGTGCATGATCAGTCACGTGATCAGTGCATGATCAGTCACGTGATCAGTGCATGACAGTCACGTGATCAGTGCATGATCAGCCACGTGATCAGTGCATGATAGCCACGTGATCAGTGCATGATCAGTCACGTGATCAGTGCATGATCAGTCACGTGATCAGTGCATGATCAGCCACGTGATCAGTGCATGATCAATTACGTGATCAGTGCATGATCAGTCACGTGATCAGTGCATGGTAGCTACGTGATCAGTGCATGATCAGCCACGTGATCAGTGCATGATAGCCACGTGATCAGTGCATGATCAGTCACGTGATCAGTGCATGATCAGCCACGTGATCAGTGCATGATCAGTCACGTGATCAGCACATGGTAGCTGCGTGATCAGTGCATGATCAGCCACGTGATCAGTGCATGATAGCCACGTGATCAGTGCATGATAGCCACGTGATCAGTGCATGATCAGTCACGTGATCAGTGCATGATCAGCCACGTGATCAGTGCATGATCAGTCACGTGATCAGTGCATGATCAGTCACGTGATCAGTGCATGATCAGCCACGTGATCAGTGCATGATCAGTCACGTGATCAGCATGATAGCTGTGATCAGTGCATGATCAGCCACGTGATCAGTGCATGATAGCCACGTGATCAGTGCATGATCAGCCACGTGATCAGTGCATGATCAGTCACGTGATCAGTGCATGATTGCCACGTGATCAGTGCATGATCAGTCACGTGATCAGTGCATGATCAGTCACGTGATCAGTGCATGATCAGCCACGTGATCAGTGCATGATCAGTCACGTGATCAGTGCATGATCAATTACGTGATCAGTGCATGATCAGTCACGTGACCAGTACATGGTAGCTACGTGATCATTGCATGATCAGCCACGTGATCAGTGCATGATAGCCACGTGATCAGTGCATGATCAGTCACGTGATCAGTGCATGATCAGTCACGTGATCAGTGCATGATCAGCCACGTGATCAGTGCATGATCAGTCACGTGATCAGTGCATGATCAGTCACGTGATCAGTGCATGATCAGTCACGTGATCAGTGCATGATCAGTCACGTGATCAGTGCATGATCAGCCCGTGATCAGTGCATGATCAGCCACGTGATCAGTGCATGATCAGTCACGTGATCAGTGCATGATCAGTCACGTGATCAGTGCATGATAGCCACGTGATCAGTGCATGATCAGTCACGTGATCAGTGCATGATCAGCCACGTGATCAGTGCATGATCAGTCACGTGATCAGTATGATCAGCCACGTGATCAGTGCATGATAGCCACGTGATCAGTGCATGATCAGTCACGTGATCAGTGCATGATCAGCCACGTGATCAGTGCATGATCAGTCACGTGATCAGCATGATAGCTGCGTGATCAGTGCATGATCAGCCACGTGATCAGTGCATGATAGCCACGTGATCAGTGCATGATCAGTCACGTGATCAGTGCATGATCAGCCACGTGATAGTGTGTGATCAGCCACGTGATCAGTGCATGATGAGCCACGTGATCAGTGCATGATCAATTACGTGATCAGTGCATGATCAGTCACGTGACCAGTACATGGTTGCTACGTGATCATTGCATGATCAGCCACGTGATCAGTGCATGATAGCCACGTGATCAGTGCATGATCAGTCACGTGATCAGTGCATGATCAGTCACGTGATCAGTGCATGATCATTTACGTGATCAGTGCATGATCAGTCACGTGACCAGTATATGGTAGCTACGTGATCATTGCATGATCAGCCACGTGAGCAGTGCATGATAGCCACGTGATGTGTGCATGATCAGTTACGTGAGCAGTGTATGATCAGCCACGTGATCAGTGCATGAGTGCCACGTGATCAGTGCATGATCAGTCACGTGACAGTGTGTGATCAGCCACGTGATCAGTGCATGATCAGCCACGTGATCAGTGCATGATAGCCACGTGATCAGTGCATGATCAGTTACGTGATCAGTGTATGATCAGCCACGTGATCAGTGCATGATAGCCACGTGATCAGTGCATGATCAGTCACGTGATCAGTGCATGATCAGCCACGTGATCAGTGCATGATCAGTCACGTGATCAGTGCATGATCAATTACGTGATCAGTGCATGATCAGTCACGTGACCAGTACATGGTTGCTACGTGATCATTGCATGATCAGCCACGTGAGCAGTGCATGATAGCCACGTGATCAGTGCATGATCAGTCACGTGATCAGTGCATGATCAGTCACGTGAACAGTGCATGATCATTTACGTGATCTGTGCATGATCAGTCACGTGACCAGTATATGGTAGCTACGTGATCATTGCATGATCAGCCACGTGAGCAGTGCATGATAGCCACGTGATGTGCATGATCAGTTACGTGATCAGTTATGATCAGCCACGTGATCAGTGCATGAGTGCCACGTGATCAGTGCATGATCAGTCACGTGACAGTGTGTGATCAGCCACGTGATCAGTGCATGATCAGCCACGTGATCAGTGCATGATAGCCACGTGATCAGTGCATGATCAGTCACGTGATCAGTGCATGATCAGTCACGTGATCAGTGCATGATCAGCCACGTGATCAGTGCATGATAGCCACGTGATCAGTGCATGATAGCCACGTGATCAGTGCATGATCAGCCACGTGATCAGTGCATGATAGCCACGTGATCAGTGCATGATCAGTCACGTGATCAGTGCATGATCAGGCACGTGATCAGTGCATGATCAGCCACGTGATCAGTGCATGATAGCCACGTGATCAGTGCATGATCAGTCACGTGATCAGTGCATGATCAGTCACGTGACCAGTACATGGTAGCTACATGATCATTGCATGATCAGCCACGTGATAGTGCATGATAGCCACGTGATCAGTGCATGATCAGTCACGTGATCAGTGCATGATCAGTCACGTGATCAGTGCATGACAGGCACGTGATCAGTGCATGATCAGCCACGTGATCAGTGCATGATAGCCACGTGATCAGTGCATGATCAGTCACGTGATCAGTGCATGATCAGTCACGTGATCAGTGCATGATCAGCCACGTGATCAGTGCATGATCAATTACGTGATCAGTGCATGATCAGTCACGTGATCAGTGCATGGTAGCTGCGTGATCAGTGCATGATCAGCCACGTGATCAGTGCATGATAGCCACGTGATCAGTGCATGATCAGTCACGTGATCAGTGCATGATCAGCCACGTGATCAGTGCATGATCAGTCACGTGATCAGCATGGTAGCTGCGTGATCATTGCATGATCAGCCACGTGATCAGTGCATGATAGCCACGTGATCAGTGCATGATAGCCACGTGATCAGTGCATGATCAGTCACGTGATCAGTGCATGATCAGCCACGTGATCAGTGCATGATCAGTCACGTGATCAGTGCATGATCAGTCACGTGATCAGTGCATGATCAGCCACGTGATCAGTGCATGATCAGTCACGTGATCAGCACATAGCGTGATCAGTGCATGATCAGCCACGTGATCAGTGCATGATAGCCACGTGATCAGTGCATGATATCCACGTGATCAGTGCATGATCAGTCACGTGATCAGTGCATGATAGCCACGTGATCAGTGCATGATCAGTCACGTGATCAGTGCATGATCAGTCACGTGATCAGTGCATGATCAGCCACGTGATCAGTGCATGATCAGTCACGTGATCAGTGCATGATCAATTACGTGATCAGTGCATGATCAGTCACGTGACCAGTACATGGTAGCTACGTGATCATTGCATGATCAGCCACGTGATCAGTGCATGATAGCCACGTGATCAGTGCATGATCAGTCACGTGATCAGTGCATGATCAGTCACGTGATCAGTGCATGATCAGCCACGTGATCAGTGCATGATCAGTCACGTGATCAGTGCATGATCAGTCACGTGATCAGTGCATGATCAGTCACGTGATCAGTGCATGATCAGTCACGTGATCAGTGCATGATCAGCCACGTGATCAGTGCATGATCAGCCACGTGATCAGTGCATGATCAATCACGTGATCAGTGCATGATCAGTCACGTGATCAGTGCATGATAGCCACGTGATCAGTGCATGATCAGTCACGTGATCAGTGCATGATCAGCCACGTGATCAGTGCATGATCAGTCACGTGATCAGTATGATCAGCCACGTGATCAGTGCATGATAGCCACGTGATCAGTGCATGATCAGTCACGTGATCAGTGCATGATCAGCCACGTGATCAGTGCATGATCAGTCACGTGATCAGCATGATAGCTGCGTGATCAGTGCATGATCAGCCACGTGATCAGTGCATGATAGCCACGTGATCAGTGCATGATCAGTCACGTGATCAGTGCATGATCAGCCACGTGATAGTGCATGATCAGCCACGTGATCAGTGCATGATCAGCCACGTGATCAGTGCATGATCAATTACGTGATCAGTGCATGATCAGTCACGTGACCAGTACATGGTTGCTACGTGATCATTGCATGATCAGCCACGTGATCAGTGCATGATAGCCACGTGATCAGTGCATGATCAGTCACGTGATCAGTGCATGATCAGTCACGTGATCAGTGCATGATCATTTACGTGATCAGTGCATGATCAGTCACGTGACCAGTATATGGTAGCTACGTGATCATTGCATGATCAGCCACGTGATCAGTGCATGATAGCCACGTGATCAGTGCATGATCAGTTACGTGAGCAGTGTATGATCAGCCACGTGATCAGTGCATGAGTGCCACGTGATCAGTGCATGATCAGTCACGTGACAGTGTGATCAGCCACGTGATCAGTGCATGATCAGCCACGTGATCAGTGCATGATAGCCACGTGATCAGTGCATGATCAGTTACGTGATCAGTGCATGATCAGCCACGTGATCAGTGCATGATAGCCACGTGATCAGTGCATGATCAGTCACGTGATCAGTGCATGATCAGCCACGTGATCAGTGCATGATCAGTCACGTGATCAGTGCATGATCAATTACGTGATCAGTGCATGATCAGTCACGTGACCAGTACATGGTTGCTACGTGATCATTGCATGATCAGCCACGTGCAGTGCATGATAGCCACGTGATCAGTGCATGATCAGTCACGTGATCAGTGCATGATCAGTCACGTGAACAGTGCATGATCATTTACGTGATCTGTGCATGATCAGTCACGTGACCAGTATATGGTAGCTACGTGATCATTGCATGATCAGCCACGTGATCAGTGCATGATAGCCACGTGATGTGTGCATGATCAGTTACGTGATCAGTTATGATCAGCCACGTGATCAGTGCATGAGTGCCACGTGATCAGTGCATGATCAGTCACGTGACAGTGTGTGATCAGCCACGTGATCAGTGCATGATCAGCCACGTGATCAGTGCATGATAGCCACGTGATCAGTGCATGATCAGTTACGTGATCAGTGTATGATCAGCCACGTGATCAGTGCATGATAGCCACGTGATCAGTGCATGATCAGTCACGTGATCAGTGCATGATCAGTCACGTGATCAGTGCATGATCAGCCACGTGATCAGTGCATGATCAGCCACGTGATCAGTGCATGATCAGCCACGTGATCAGTGCATGATCAGCCACGTGATCAGTGCATGATTGCACGTGATCAGTGCATGATCAGTCACGTGATCAGTGCATGATCAGGCACGTGATCAGTGCATGATCAGCCACGTGATCAGTGCATGATAGCCACGTGATCAGTGCATGATCAGTCACGTGATCAGTGCATGATCAGTCACGTGACTGTACATGGTAGCTACGTGATCATTGCATGATCAGCCACGTGATCAGTGCATGATAGCCACGTGATCAGTGCATGATCAGTCACGTGATCAGTGCATGATCAGTCACGTGATCAGTGCATGACAGTCACGTGATCAGTGCATGATCAGCCACGTGATCAGTGCATGATAGCCACGTGATCAGTGCATGATCAGTCACGTGATCAGTGCATGATCAGTCACGTGATCAGTGCATGATCAGCCACGTGATCAGTGCATGATCAATTACGTGATCAGTGCATGATCAGTCACGTGATCAGTGCATGGTAGCTGTGATCAGTGCATGATCAGCCACGTGATCAGTGCATGATAGCCACGTGATCAGTGCATGATCAGTCACGTGATCAGTGCATGATCAGCCACGTGATCAGTGCATGATCAGTCACGTGATCAGCACATGGTAGCTGCGTGATCAGTGCATGATCAGCCACGTGATCAGTGCATGATAGCCACGTGATCAGTGCATGATAGCCACGTGATCAGTGCATGATCAGTCACGTGATCAGTGCATGATCAGCCACGTGATCAGTGCATGATCAGTCACGTGATCAGTGCATGATCAGTCACGTGATCAGTGCATGATCAGCCACGTGATCAGTGCATGATCAGTCACGTGATCAGCATGATAGCTCGTGATCAGTGCATGATCAGCCACGTGATCAGTGCATGATAGCCACGTGATCAGTGCATGATCATCCACGTGATCAGTGCATGATCAGTCACGTGATCAGTGCATGATAGCCACGTGATCAGTGCATGATCAGTCACGTGATCAGTGCATGATCAGTCACGTGATCAGTGCATGATCAGCCACGTGATCAGTGCATGATCAGTCACGTGATCAGTGCATGATCAATTACGTGATCAGTGCATGATCAGTCACGTGATCAGTGCATGGTAGCTACGTGATCATTGCATGATCAGCCACGTGATCAGTGCATGATAGCCACGTGATCAGTGCATGATCAGTCACGTGATCAGTGCATGATCAGTCACGTGATCAGTGCATGATCAGCCACGTGATCAGTGCATGATCAGTCACGTGATCAGTGCATGATCAGTCACGTGATCAGTGCATGATCAGTCACGTGATCAGTGCATGATCAGTCACGTGATCAGTGCATGATCAGCCCGTGATCAGTGCATGATCAGCCACGTGATCAGTGCATGATCAGTCACGTGATCAGTGCATGATCAGTCACGTGATCAGTGCATGATAGCCACGTGATCAGTGCATGATCAGTCACGTGATCAGTGCATGATCAGCCACGTGATCAGTGCATGATCAGTCACGTGATCAGTATGATCAGCCACGTGATCAGTGCATGATAGCCACGTGATCAGTGCATGATCAGTCACGTGATCAGTGCATGATCAGCCACGTGATCAGTGCATGATCAGTCACGTGATCAGCACATGATAGCCGTGATCAGTGCATGATCAGCCACGTGATCAGTGCATGATAGCCACGTGATCAGTGCATGATCAGTCACGTGATCAGTGCATGATCAGCCACGTGATAGTGTGATCAGCCACGTGATCAGTGCATGATGAGCCACGTGATCAGTGCATGATCAATTACGTGATCAGTGCATGATCAGTCACGTGACCAGTACATGGTTGCTACGTGATCATTGCATGATCAGCCACGTGAGCAGTGCATGATAGCCACGTGATCAGTGCATGATCAGTCACGTGATCAGTGCATGATCAGTCACGTGATCAGTGCATGATCATTTACGTGATCAGTGCATGATCAGTCACGTGACCAGTATATGGTAGCCTACGTGATCATTGCATGATCAGCCACGTGAGCAGTGCATGATAGCCACGTGATGTGCATGATCAGTTACGTGAGCAGTGTATGATCAGCCACGTGATCAGTGCATGAGTGCCACGTGATCAGTGCATGATCAGTCACGTGACAGTGTGTGATCAGCCACGTGATCAGTGCATGATCAGCCACGTGATCAGTGCATGATAGCCACGTGATCAGTGCATGATCAGTTACGTGATCAGTGTATGATCAGCCACGTGATCAGTGCATGATAGCCACGTGATCAGTGCATGATCAGTCACGTGATCAGTGCATGATCAGCCACGTGATCAGTGCATGATCAGTCACGTGATCAGTGCATGATCAATTACGTGATCAGTGCATGATCAGTCACGTGACCAGTACATGGTTGCTACGTGATCATTGCATGATCAGCCACGTGAGCAGTGCATGATAGCCACGTGATCAGTGCATGATCAGTCACGTGATCAGTGCATGATCAGTCACTGAACAGTGCATGATCATTTACGTGATCTGTGCATGATCAGTCACGTGACCAGTATATGGTAGCTACGTGATCATTGCATGACAGCCACGTGAGCAGTGCATGATAGCCACGTGATGTGCATGATCAGTTACGTGATCAGTTATGATCAGCCACGTGATCAGTGCATGAGTGCCACGTGATCAGTGCATGATCAGTCACGTGACAGTGTGTGATCACGTGATCAGTGCATGATCAGCCACGTGATCAGTGCATGATAGCCACGTGATCAGTGCATGATCAGTCACGTGATCAGTGCATGATCAGTCACGTGATCAGTGCATGATCAGCCACGTGATCAGTGCATGATAGCCACGTGATCAGTGCATGATCAGCCACGTGATCAGTGCATGATCAGCCACGTGATCAGTGCATGATAGCCACGTGATCAGTGCATGATCAGTCACGTGATCAGTGCATGATCAGGCACGTGATCAGTGCATGATCAGCCACGTGATCAGTGCATGATAGCCACGTGATCAGTGCATGATCAGTCACGTGATCAGTGCATGATCAGTCACGTGACCAGTACATGGTAGCTACGTGATCATTGCATGATCAGCCACGTGAGTAGTGCATGATAGCCACGTGATCAGTGCATGATCAGTCACGTGATCAGTGCATGATCAGTCACGTGATCAGTGCATGACAGGCACGTGATCAGTGCATGATCAGCCACGTGATCAGTGCATGATAGCCACGTGATCAGTGCATGATCAGTCACGTGATCAGTGCATGATCAGTCACGTGATCAGTGCATGATCAGCCACGTGATCAGTGCATGATCAATTACGTGATCAGTGCATGATCAGTCACGTGATCAGTGCATGGTAGCTGCGTGATCAGTGCATGATCAGCCACGTGATCAGTGCATGATAGCCACGTGATCAGTGCATGATCAGTCACGTGATCAGTGCATGATCAGCCACGTGATCAGTGCATGATCAGTCACGTGATCAGCATGGTAGCTGCGTGATCATTGCATGATCAGCCACGTGATCAGTGCATGATAGCCACGTGATCAGTGCATGATAGCCACGTGATCAGTGCATGATCAGTCACGTGATCAGTGCATGATCAGCCACGTGATCAGTGCATGATCAGTCACGTGATCAGTGCATGATCAGTCACGTGATCAGTGCATGATCAGCCACGTGATCAGTGCATGATCAGTCACGTGATCAGCATGATAGCTGCGTGATCAGTGCATGATCAGCCACGTGATCAGTGCATGATAGCCACGTGATCAGTGCATGATAGCCACGTGATCAGTGCATGATCAGTCACGTGATCAGTGCATGATAGCCACGTGATCAGTGCATGATCAGTCACGTGATCAGTGCATGATCAGTCACGTGATCAGTGCATGATCAGCCACGTGATCAGTGCATGATCAGTCACGTGATCAGTGCATGATCAATTACGTGATCAGTGCATGATCAGTCACGTGACCAGTACATGGTAGCTACGTGATCATTGCATGATCAGCCACGTGATCAGTGCATGATAGCCACGTGATCAGTGCATGATCAGTCACGTGATCAGTGCATGATCAGTCACGTGATCAGTGCATGATCAGCCACGTGATCAGTGCATGATCAGTCACGTGATCAGTGCATGATCAGTCACGTGATCAGTGCATGATCAGTCACGTGATCAGTGCATGATCAGTCACGTGATCAGTGCATGATCAGCCACGTGATCAGTGCATGATCAGTCACGTGATCAGTGCATGATCAATCACGTGATCAGTGCATGATCAGTCACGTGATCAGTGCATGATAGCCACGTGATCAGTGCATGATCAGTCACGTGATCAGTGCATGATCAGCCACGTGATCAGTGCATGATCAGTCACGTGATCAGTATGATCAGCCACGTGATCAGTGCATGATAGCCACGTGATCAGTGCATGATCAGTCACGTGATCAGTGCATGATCAGCCACGTGATCAGTGCATGATCAGTCACGTGATCAGTGCATGATAGCCGTGATCAGTGCATGATCAGCCACGTGATCAGTGCATGATAGCCACGTGATCAGTGCATGATCAGTCACGTGATCAGTGCATGATCAGCCACGTGATACGTGTGTGATCAGCCACGTGATCAGTGCATGATGAGCCACGTGATCAGTGCATGATCAATTACGTGATCAGTGCATGATCAGTCACGTGACCAGTACATGGTTGCTACGTGATCAGTGCATGATCAGCCACGTGATCAGTGCATGATAGCCACGTGATCAGTGCATGATCAGTCACGTGATCAGTGCATGATCAGTCACGTGATCAGTGCATGATCATTTACGTGATCAGTGCATGATCAGTCACGTGACCAGTATATGGTACCTACGTGATCATTGCATGATCAGCCACGTGAGCAGTGCATGATAGCCACGTGATGTGCATGATCAGTTACGTGAGCAGTGTATGATCAGCCACGTGATCAGTGCATGAGTGCCACGTGATCAGTGCATGATCAGTCACGTGACAGTGTGTGATCAGCCACGTGATCAGTGCATGATCAGCCACGTGATCAGTGCATGATAGCCACGTGATCAGTGCATGATCAGTTACGTGATCAGTGCATGATCAGCCACGTGATCAGTGCATGATAGCCACGTGATCAGTGCATGATCAGTCACGTGATCAGTGTGATCAGCCACGTGATCAGTGCATGATCAGTCACGTGATCAGTGCATGATCAATTACGTGATCAGTGCATGATCAGTCACGTGACCAGTACATGGTTGCTACGTGATCATTGCATGATCAGCCACGTGAGCAGTGCATGATAGCCACGTGATCAGTGCATGATCAGTCACGTGATCAGTGCATGATCAGTCACGTGAACAGTGCATGATCATTTACGTGATCTGTGCATGATCAGTCACGTGACCAGTATATGGTAGCTACGTGATCATTGCATGATCAGCCACGTGAGCAGTGCATGATAGCCACGTGATCAGTGCATGATCAGTTACGTGATCAGTTATGATCAGCCACGTGATCAGTGCATGAGTGCCACGTGATCAGTGCATGATCAGTCACGTGACAGTGTGTGATCAGCCACGTGATCAGTGCATGATCAGCCACGTGATCAGTGCATGATAGCCACGTGATCAGTGCATGATCAGTCACGTGATCAGTGTATGATCAGCCACGTGATCAGTGCATGATAGCCACGTGATCAGTGCATGATCAGTCACGTGATCAGTGCATGATCAGTCACGTGATCAGTGCATGATCAGCCACGTGATCAGTGCATGATCAGCCACGTGATCAGTGCATGATCAGCCACGTGATCAGTGCATGATCAGCCACGTGATCAGTGATGATTGCCACGTGATCAGTGCATGATCAGTCACGTGATCAGTGCATGATCAGGCACGTGATCAGTGCATGATCAGCCACGTGATCAGTGCATGATAGCCACGTGATCAGTGCATGATCAGTCACGTGATCAGTGCATGATCAGTCACGTGATCAGTACATGGTAGCTACGTGATCAGTGCATGATCAGCCACGTGATCAGTGCATGATAGCCACGTGATCAGTGCATGATCAGTCACGTGATCAGTGCATGATCAGTCACGTGATCAGTGCATGACAGCACGTGATCAGTGCATGATCAGCCACGTGATCAGTGCATGATAGCCACGTGATCAGTGCATGATCAGTCACGTGATCAGTGCATGATCAGTCACGTGATCAGTGCATGATCAGCCACGTGATCAGTGCATGATCAATTACGTGATCAGTGCATGATCAGTCACGTGATCAGTGCATGGTAGCCGTGATCAGTGCATGATCAGCCACGTGATCAGTGCATGATAGCCACGTGATCAGTGCATGATCAGTCACGTGATCAGTGCATGATCAGCCACGTGATCAGTGCATGATCAGTCACGTGATCAGCATGATAGCTGCATGATCATTGCATGATCAGCCACGTGATCAGTGCATGATAGCCACGTGATCAGTGCATGATAGCCACGTGATCAGTGCATGATCAGTCACGTGATCAGTGTATGATCAGCCACGTGATCAGTGCATGATCAGTCACGTGATCAGTGCATGATCAGTCACGTGATCAGTGCATGATCAGCCACGTGATCAGTGCATGATCAGTCACGTGATCAGCACATGATAGCTGCGTGATCAGTGCATGATCAGCCACGTGATCAGTGCATGATAGCCACGTGATCAGTGCATGATCATCCACGTGATCAGTGCATGATCAGTCACGTGATCAGTGCATGATAGCCACGTGATCAGTGCATGATCAGTCACGTGATCAGTGCATGATCAGTCACGTGATCAGTGCATGATCAGCCACGTGATCAGTGCATGATCAGTCACGTGATCAGTGCATGATCAATTACGTGATCAGTGCATGATCAGTCACGTGATCAGTGCATGGTAGCTACGTGATCAGTGCATGATCAGCCACGTGATCAGTGCATGATAGCCACGTGATCAGTGCATGATCAGTCACGTGATCAGTGCATGATCAGTCACGTGATCAGTGCATGATCAGCCACGTGATCAGTGCATGATCAGTCACGTGATCAGTGCATGATCAGTCACGTGATCAGTGCATGATCAGTCACGTGATCAGTGCATGATCAGTCACGTGATCAGTGCATGATCAGCCACGTGATCAGTGCATGATCAGCCACGTGATCAGTGCATGATCAGTCACGTGATCAGTGCATGATCAGTCACGTGATCAGTGCATGATAGCCACGTGATCAGTGCATGATCAGCCACGTGATCAGTGCATGATCAGCCACGTGATCAGTGCATGATCAGTCACGTGATCAGTATGATCAGCCACGTGATCAGTGCATGATAGCCACGTGATCAGTGCATGATCAGTCACGTGATCAGTGCATGATCAGCCACGTGATCAGTGCATGATCAGTCACGTGATCAGTGCATGATAGCTGCGTGATCAGTGCATGATCAGCCACGTGATCAGTGCATGATAGCCACGTGATCAGTGCATGATCAGTCACGTGATCAGTGCATGATCAGCCACGTGATAGTGTGATCAGCCACGTGATCAGTGCATGATGAGCCACGTGATCAGTGCATGATCAATTACGTGATCAGTGCATGATCAGTCACGTGACCAGTACATGGTTGCTACGTGATCAGTGCATGATCAGCCACGTGAGCAGTGCATGATAGCCACGTGATCAGTGCATGATCAGTCACGTGATCAGTGCATGATCAGTCACGTGAACAGTGCATGATCATTTACGTGATCAGTGCATGATCAGTCACGTGACCAGTATATGGTAGCTACGTGATCATTGCATGATCAGCCACGTGAGCAGTGCATGATAGCCACGTGATGTGCATGATCAGTTACGTGAGCAGTGATCAGCCACGTGATCAGTGCATGAGTGCCACGTGATCAGTGCATGATCAGTCACGTGACAGTGTGTGATCAGCCACGTGATCAGTGCATGATCAGCCACGTGATCAGTGCATGATAGCCACGTGATCAGTGCATGATCAGTTACGTGATCAGTGCATGATCAGCCACGTGATCAGTGCATGATCAGACACGTGATCAGTGCATGATCAGCCACGTGATCAGTGCATGATATCCACGTGATCAGTGCATGATCAGTCACGTGATCAGTGCATGATCAGCCACGTGATCAGTGCATGATAGCCACGTGATCAGTGCATGATCAGTCACGTGATATGTGTGATCAGCCACGTGATCAGTGCATGATGAGTCACGTGATCAGTGCATGATCAATTACGTGATCAGTGCATGATCAGTCACGTGACCAGTACATGGTTGCTACGTGATCATTGCATGATCAGCCACGTGATCAGTGCATGATAGCCACGTGATCAGTGCATGATCAGTCACGTGATCAGTGCATGATCAGTCACGTGATCAGTGCATGATCATTCGTGATCAGTGCATGATCAGTCACGTGATCAGTATATGGTAGCTACGTGATCAGTGCATGATCAGCCACGTGATCAGTGCATGATAGCCACGTGATCAGTGCATGATCAGTTACGTGATCAGTTATGATCAGCCACGTGATCAGTGCATGAGTGCCACGTGATCAGTGCATGATCAGTCACGTGACAGTGTGATCAGCCACGTGATCAGTGCATGATCAGCCACGTGATCAGTGCATGATAGCCACGTGATCAGTGCATGATCAGTTACGTGATCAGTGCATGATCAGCCACGTGATCAGTGCATGATAGCCACGTGATCAGTGCATGATCAGTCACGTGATCAGTGCATGATCAGTCACGTGATCAGTGCATGATCAGCCACGTGATCAGTGCATGATCAGCCACGTGATCAGTGCATGATCAGCCACGTGATCAGTGCATGATCAGCCACGTGATCAGTGCATGATAGCCACGTGATCAGTGCATGATCAGTCACGTGATCAGTGCATGATCAGCCACGTGATCAGTGCATGATCAGCCACGTGATCAGTGCATGATAGCCACGTGATCAGTGCATGATCAGTCACGTGATCAGTGCATGATCAGTCACGTGACAGTACATGGTAGCTACGTGATCATTGCATGATCAGCCACGTGATAGTGCATGATAGCCACGTGATCAGTGCATGATCAGTCACGTGATCAGTGCATGATCAGTCACGTGATCAGTGCATGACAGCACGTGATCAGTGCATGATCAGCCACGTGATCAGTGCATGATAGCCACGTGATCAGTGCATGATCAGTCACGTGATCAGTGCATGATCAGTCACGTGATCAGTGCATGATCAGCCACGTGATCAGTGCATGATCAATTACGTGATCAGTGCATGATCAGTCACGTGATCAGTGCATGATAGCTACGTGATCAGTGCATGATCAGCCACGTGATCAGTGCATGATAGCCACGTGATCAGTGCATGATCAGTCACGTGATCAGTGCATGATCAGCCACGTGATCAGTGCATGATCAGTCACGTGATCAGTGCATGATAGCTGCGTGATCAGTGCATGATCAGCCACGTGATCAGTGCATGATAGCCACGTGATCAGTGCATGATCAGCCACGTGATCAGTGCATGATCAGTCACGTGATCAGTGCATGATCAGCCACGTGATCAGTGCATGATCAGTCACGTGATCAGTGCATGATCAGTCACGTGATCAGTGCATGATCAGCCACGTGATCAGTGCATGATCAGTCACGTGATCAGTGCATGATAGCTGCGTGATCAGTGCATGATCAGCCACGTGATCAGTGCATGATAGCCACGTGATCAGTGCATGATAGCCACGTGATCAGTGCATGATCAGTCACGTGATCAGTGCATGATAGCCACGTGATCAGTGCATGATCAGTCACGTGATCAGTGCATGATCAGTCACGTGATCAGTGCATGATCAGCCACGTGATCAGTGCATGATCAGTCACGTGATCAGTGCATGATCAATTACGTGATCAGTGCATGATCAGTCACGTGACCAGTGCATGGTAGCTACGTGATCAGTGCATGATCAGCCACGTGATCAGTGCATGATAGCCACGTGATCAGTGCATGATCAGTCACGTGATCAGTGCATGATCAGTCACGTGATCAGTGCATGATCAGCCACGTGATCAGTGCATGATCAGTCACGTGATCAGTGCATGATCAGTCACGTGATCAGTGCATGATCAGCCACGTGATCAGTGCATGATCAGTCATGTGTCAGTGCATGATAGCCCGTGATCAGTGCATGATCAGTCCCGTGATCAGTGCATGATCAGCCACGTGATCAGTGCATGATAGCCACGTGATCAGTGCATGATCAGTCACGTGATCAGTGCATGATCAGCCACGTGATCAGTGCATGATAGCCACGTGATCAGTGCATGACAGCCACGTGATCAGTGCATGATCAGTCACGTGATCAGTGCATGATAGCCACGTGATCAGTGCATGATCAGTCACGTGATAGTGTGTGATCAGCCACGTGATCAGTGCATGATCAGTCACGTGATCAGGGCCTGCTGAGCTGCGTGATTACTGTCTGCTCATCTGCTTGACAATTGCCAGCTGAGCTGCACGATTCCTGCCTGTCATCTGCTTGACAATTGCCACCTGTGCTGCATAATTCCTGCCTGCTCTCTACTTGATTATTGCCAGCTGAGCAGCATGATTTCTCAGAGCTGAGTTCCATGATTATAGCCTGCTGACTGATTCGTGCCTACTCAGCTCTTTGTTCATTGCCTCCAGATGCACATGATCAGTGCATGACACCAAACATGATCAGTGCATGATCAGTCACATGATCAGTGCATGATCAGCCACGTGATCAGTGCATGATCAGTCACGTGATCAGTGCATGATCAGTCACGTGATCAGTGCATGATCAGCCACGTGATCAGTGCATGATCAGCCACGTGATCAGTGCATGATCACGTGATCAGTGCATGATCAGTTACGTGAGCAGTGTATGATCAGCCACGTGATCAGTGCATGGTCAGACACGTGAACAGTGTATGATCAGCCACGTGATCAGTGCATGATATCCAAGTGATCAGTGCATGATCAATCACGTGATCAGTGTATGATCAGCCACGTGAACAGTGCATGCTCAGTCACGTGATCAGGGCCTGCTGAGCTGCGTGATTACTGTCTGCTCATCTGCTTGACAATTGCCAGCTGAGCTGCATGATTCCTGCCTGTCATCTGCTTGACAATTGCCAGCTGTGCTGCGTAATTCCTGCCTGCTCAGCTGCTTGATTATTGCCAGCTGAGCAGCATGATTCCTCACAGCTGAGTTCCATGATTATTGCCTGCTGACTGTTTGATTCGTGCCTACTCAGCTCTTTGTTTATTGCCTCCAGAGGCACATGATCAGTGTATGATAGCAAACATGATCAGCGCATGATCAGTCACATGATCAGCGCCATTAAGTCACGTGATCACTACATGATAGTCATGTGATCAGTCCATGCTCAGTCACGGTATCAGTGCATGATCAGCCACGTGATCAGTGCATGATAGCCACGTGATCAGTGCATGATCAGCCACGTGATCAGTGCATGATCAGTCACGTGATCAGTGCATGATAGCTACGTGATCAGTGCATGATCAGTCACGTGATCAGTGCATGATCAGGCACGTGATCAGTGCATGATCAGCCACGTGATCAGTGCATGATAGCCACGTGATCAGTGCATGATCAGTCACGTGATCAGTGCATGATCAGTCACGTGACCAGTACATGGTAGCTACGTGATCATTGCATGATCAGCCACGTGATAGTGCATGATAGCCACGTGATCAGTGCATGATCAGTCACGTGATCAGTGCATGATCAGTCACGTGATCAGTGCATGATCAGCCACGTGATCAGTGCATGATCAGCCACGTGATCAGTGCATGATAGCCACGTGATCAGTGCATGATAGTCACGTGATCAGTGCATGATCAGCCACGTGATCAGTGCATGATCAGTCACGTGATCAGTGCATGATCAGTCACGTGATCAGTGCATGATAGCCACGTGATCAGTGCATGATCAGCCACGTGATCAGTGCATGATCAGCCACGTGATCAGTGCATGATCAGTCACGTGATCAGCATGATAGCTACGTGATCAGCATGATCAGCCACGTGATCAGTGCATGATAGCCACGTGATCAGTGCATGATAGCCACGTGATCAGTGCATGATCAGTCACGTGATACGTGTGTGATCAGCCACGTGATCAGTGCATGATATCCACGTGATCAGTGCATGATAGCCACGTGATCAGTGCATGATAGCCACGTGATCAGTGCATGATCAGTCACGTGATAGTGTGATCAGCCACGTGATCAGTGCATGATGAGCCACGTGATCAGTGCATGATCAATTACGTGATCAGTGCATGATCAGTCACGTGACCAGTACATGGTTGCTACGTGATCAGTGCATGATCAGCCACGTGAGCAGTGCATGATAGCCACGTGATCAGTGCATGATCAGTCACGTGATCAGTGCATGATCAGTCACGTGAACAGTGCATGATCATTTACGTGATCAGTGCATGATCAGTCACGTGACCAGTATATGTTACCTACGTGATCATTGCATGATCAGCCACGTGAGCAGTGCATGATAGCCACGTGATCAGTGCATGATCAGTTACGTGAGCAGTGTATGATCAGCCACGTGATCAGTGCATGAGTGCCACGTGATCAGTGCATGATCAGTCACGTGACAGTGTGTGATCAGCCACGTGATCAGTGCATGATCAGCCACGTGATCAGTGCATGATAGCCACGTGATCAGTGCATGATCAGTTACGTGATCAGTGTATGATCAGCCACGTGATCAGTGCATGATCAGACACGTGATCAGTGTATGATCAGCCACGTGATCAGTGCATGATATCCACGTGATCAGTGCATGATCAGTCACGTGATCAGTGTATGATCAGCCACGTGATCAGTGCATGATCAGTCACGTGATCAGTGCATGATCAATTACGTGATCAGTGCATGATCAGTCACGTGACCAGTGCATGGTTGCTACTGATCATTGCATGATCAGCCACGTGATCAGTGCATGATAGCCACGTGATCAGTGCATGATCAGTCACGTGATCAGTGCATGATCAGTCACTGATCAGTGCATGATCATTTACGTGATCAGTGCATGATCAGTCACGTGATCAGTGCATGATAGCTACGTGATCAGTGCATGATCAGCCACGTGATCAGTGCATGATAGCCACGTGATCAGTGCATGATCAGTCACGTGATCAGTGCATGATCAGCCACGTGATCAGTGCATGAGCCACGTGATCAGTGCATGATCAGTCACGTGATCAGTGCATGATCAGCCACGTGATCAGTGCATGATCAGCCACGTGATCAGTGCATGATAGCCACGTGATCAGTGCATGATCAGTCACGTGATCAGTGCATGATCAGCCACGTGATCAGTGCATGATAGCCACGTGATCAGTGCATGATCAGTCACGTGATCAGTGCATGATCAGTCACGTGATCAGTGCATGATCAGCCACGTGATCAGTGCATGATCAGTCACGTGATCAGTGCATGATAGCTACGTGATCAGTGCATGATCAGCCACGTGATCAGTGCATGATAGCCACGTGATCAGTGCATGATCAGCCACGTGATCAGTGCATGATCAGCCACGTGATCAGTGCATGATCAGCCACGTGATCAGTGCATGATAGCCACGTGATCAGTGCATGATCAGTCACGTGATCAGTGCATGATCAGCCACGTGATCAGTGCATGATAGCCACGTGATCAGTGCATGATCAGTCACGTGATCAGTGTGTGATCAGCCACGTGATCAGTGCATGATCAGCCACGTGATCAGTGCATGATCAATTACGTGATCAGTGCATGATCAGTCACGTGACCAGTACATGGTTGCTACGTGATCAGTGCATGATCAGCCACGTGATCAGTGCATGATAGCCACGTGATCAGTGCATGATCAGTCACGTGATCAGTGCATGATCAGTCACGTGATCAGTGCATGATCATTTACGTGATCAGTGCATGATCAGTCACGTGATCAGTGCATGGTAGCTACGTGATCATTGCATGATCAGCCACGTGATCAGTGCATGATAGCCACGTGATCAGTGCATGATCAGTTACGTGAGCAGTTATGATCAGCCACGTGATCAGTGCATGAGTGCCACGTGATCAGTGCATGATCAGTCACGTGACAGTGTGTGATCAGCCACGTGATCAGTGCATGATCAGCCACGTGATCAGTGCATGATAGCCACGTGATCAGTGCATGATCAGTCACGTGATCAGTGTATGATCAGCCACGTGATCAGTGCATGATAGCCACGTGATCAGTGCATGATCAGTCACGTGATCAGTGCATGATCAGTCACGTGATCAGTGCATGATCAGCCACGTGATCAGTGCATGATCAGCCACGTGATCAGTGCATGATCAGCCACGTGATCAGTGCATGATCAGCCACGTGATCAGTGCATGATTGCCACGTGATCAGTGCATGATCAGTCACGTGATCAGTGCATGATCAGGCACGTGATCAGTGCATGATCAGCCACGTGATCAGTGCATGATAGCCACGTGATCAGTGCATGATCAGTCACGTGATCAGTGCATGATCAGTCACGTGACCAGTACATGGTAGCTACGTGATCATTGCATGATCAGCCACGTGATCAGTGCATGATAGCCACGTGATCAGTGCATGATCAGTCACGTGATCAGTGCATGATCAGTCACGTGATCAGTGCATGACAGCCACGTGATCAGTGCATGATCAGCCACGTGATCAGTGCATGATAGCCACGTGATCAGTGCATGATCAGTCACGTGATCAGTGCATGATCAGTCACGTGATCAGTGCATGATCAGCCACGTGATCAGTGCATGATCAATTACGTGATCAGTGCATGATCAGTCACGTGATCAGTGCATGGTAGCTGCGTGATCAGTGCATGATCAGCCACGTGATCAGTGCATGATAGCCACGTGATCAGTGCATGATCAGTCACGTGATCAGTGCATGATCAGCCACGTGATCAGTGCATGATCAGTCACGTGATCAGCATGCATGATAGCTGCGTGATCAGTGCATGATCAGCCACGTGATCAGTGCATGATAGCCACGTGATCAGTGCATGATAGCCACGTGATCAGTGCATGATCAGTCACGTGATCAGTGCATGATCAGCCACGTGATCAGTGCATGATCAGTCACGTGATCAGTGCATGATCAGTCACGTGATCAGTGCATGATCAGCCACGTGATCAGTGCATGATCAGTCACGTGATCAGCATGCAGATAGCGTGATCAGTGCATGATCAGCCACGTGATCAGTGCATGATAGCCACGTGATCAGTGCATGATCAGCCACGTGATCAGTGCATGATCAGTCACGTGATCAGTGCATGATAGCCACGTGATCAGTGCATGATCAGTCACGTGATCAGTGCATGATCAGTCACGTGATCAGTGCATGATCAGCCACGTGATCAGTGCATGATCAGTCACGTGATCAGTGCATGATCAATTACGTGATCAGTGCATGATCAGTCACGTGACCAGTACATGGTAGCTACGTGATCATTGCATGATCAGCCACGTGATCAGTGCATGATAGCCACGTGATCAGTGCATGATCAGTCACGTGATCAGTGCATGATCAGTCACGTGATCAGTGCATGATCAGCCACGTGATCAGTGCATGATCAGTCACGTGATCAGTGCATGATCAGTCACGTGATCAGTGCATGATCAGTCACGTGATCAGTGCATGATCAGTCACGTGATCAGTGCATGATCAGCCACGTGATCAGTGCATGATCAGCCACGTGATCAGTGCATGATCAATCACGTGATCAGTGCATGATCAGTCACGTGATCAGTGCATGGTAGCTACGTGATCAGTGCATGATCAGCCACGTGATCAGTGCATGATAGCCACGTGATCAGTGCATGATCAGCCACGTGATCAGTGCATGATCAGTCACGTGATCAGTGCATGATCAGTCACGTGATCAGTGCATGATCAGCCACGTGATCAGTGCATGTGAGTCATGTATCAGTGCATGATAGCACGTGATCAGTGCATGATCAGTCCGTGATCAGTGCATGATCAGCCACGTGATCAGTGCATGATAGCCACGTGATCAGTGCATGATCAGTCACGTGATCAGTGCATGATCAGCCACGTGATCAGTGCATGATCAGTCACGTGATCAGCATGATAGCTGTGATCAGTGCATGATCAGCCACGTGATCAGTGCATGATAGCCACGTGATCAGTGCATGATCAGTCACGTGATCAGTGCATGATCAGCCACGTGATCGTGTGTGATCAGCCACGTGATCAGTGCATGATGAGCCACGTGATCAGTGCATGATCAATTACGTGATCAGTGCATGATCAGTCACGTGACCAGTACATGGTTGCTACGTGATCATTGCATGATCAGCCACGTGAGCAGTGCATGATAGCCACGTGATCAGTGCATGATCAGTCACGTGATCAGTGCATGATCAGTCACGTGATCAGTGCATGATCATTTACGTGATCAGTGCATGATCAGTCACGTGACCAGTATATGGTAGCTACGTGATCATTGCATGATCAGCCACGTGAGCAGTGCATGATAGCCACGTGATGTGTGCATGATCAGTTACGTGAGCAGTGTATGATCAGCCACGTGATCAGTGCATGAGTGCCACGTGATCAGTGCATGATCAGTCACGTGACAGTGTGTGATCAGCCACGTGATCAGTGCATGATCAGCCACGTGATCAGTGCATGATAGCCACGTGATCAGTGCATGATCAGTTACGTGATCAGTGTATGATCAGCCACGTGATCAGTGCATGATTTCCACGTGATCAGTGCATGATCAGTCACGTGATCAGTGTGTGATCAGCCACGTGATCAGTGCATGATCAGTCACGTGATCAGTGCATGATCAATTACGTGATCAGTGCATGATCAGTCACGTGACCAGTACATGGTTGCTACGTGATCATTGCATGATCAGCCACGTGAGCAGTGCATGATAGCCACGTGATCAGTGCATGATCAGTCACGTGATCAGTGCATGATCAGTCACTGAACAGTGCATGATCATTTACGTGATCTGTGCATGATCAGTCACGTGACCAGTATATGGTAGCTACGTGATCATTGCATGATCAGCCACGTGATCAGTGCATGATAGCCACGTGATCAGTGCATGATCAGTTACGTGATCAGTTATGATCAGCCACGTGATCAGTGCATGAGTGCCACGTGATCAGTGCATGATCAGTCACGTGACAGTGTGTGATCAGCCACGTGATCAGTGCATGATCAGCCACGTGATCAGTGCATGATAGCCACGTGATCAGTGCATGATCAGTTACGTGATCAGTGTATGATCAGCCACGTGATCAGTGCATGATATCCACGTGATCAGTGCATGATCAGTCACGTGATCAGTGCATGATCAGTCACGTGATCAGTGCATGATCAGCCACGTGATCAGTGCATGATAGCCACGTGATCAGTGCATGATCAGCCACGTGATCAGTGCATGATCAGCCACGTGATCAGTGCATGATTGCTACGTGATCAGTGCATGATCAGTCACGTGATCAGTGCATGATCAGGCACGTGATCAGTGCATGATCAGCCACGTGATCAGTGCATGATAGCCACGTGATCAGTGCATGATCAGTCACGTGATCAGTGCATGATCAGTCACGTGACAGTACATGGTAGCTACGTGATCATTGCATGATCAGCCACGTGATAGTGCATGATAGCCACGTGATCAGTGCATGATCAGTCACGTGATCAGTGCATGATCAGTCATGATCAGTGCATGACAGGCACGTGATCAGTGCATGATCAGCCACGTGATCAGTGCATGATAGCCACGTGATCAGTGCATGATCAGTCACGTGATCAGTGCATGATCAGTCACGTGATCAGTGCATGATCAGCCACGTGATCAGTGCATGATCAATTACGTGATCAGTGCATGATCAGTCACGTGATCAGTGCATGGTAGCTGCGTGATCAGTGCATGATCAGCCACGTGATCAGTGCATGATAGCCACGTGATCAGTGCATGATCAGTCACGTGATCAGTGCATGATCAGCCACGTGATCAGTGCATGATCAGTCACGTGATCAGCATGATAGCTGCGTGATCAGTGCATGATCAGCCACGTGATCAGTGCATGATAGCCACGTGATCAGTGCATGATAGCCACGTGATCAGTGCATGATCAGTCACGTGATCAGTGCATGATCAGCCACGTGATCAGTGCATGATCAGTCACGTGATCAGTGCATGATCAGTCACGTGATCAGTGCATGATCAGCCACGTGATCAGTGCATGATCAGTCACGTGATCAGCATGATAGCTGCGTGATCAGTGCATGATCAGCCACGTGATCAGTGCATGATAGCCACGTGATCAGTGCATGATCATCCACGTGATCAGTGCATGATCAGTCACGTGATCAGTGCATGATAGCCACGTGATCAGTGCATGATCAGTCACGTGATCAGTGCATGATCAGTCACGTGATCAGTGCATGATCAGCCACGTGATCAGTGCATGATCAGTCACGTGATCAGTGCATGATCAATTACGTGATCAGTGCATGATCAGTCACGTGATCAGTACATGGTAGCTACGTGATCAGTGCATGATCAGCCACGTGATCAGTGCATGATAGCCACGTGATCAGTGCATGATCAGTCACGTGATCAGTGCATGATCAGTCACGTGATCAGTGCATGATCAGCCACGTGATCAGTGCATGATCAGTCACGTGATCAGTGCATGATCAGTCACGTGATCAGTGCATGATCAGTCACGTGATCAGTGCATGATCAGTCACGTGATCAGTGCATGATCAGCCACGTGATCAGTGCATGATCAGCCACGTGATCAGTGCATGATCAGTCACGTGATCAGTGCATGATCAGTCACGTGATCAGTGCATGATAGCCACGTGATCAGTGCATGATCAGCCACGTGATCAGTGCATGATCAGCCACGTGATCAGTGCATGATCAGTCACGTGATCAGTATGATCAGCCACGTGATCAGTGCATGATAGCCACGTGATCAGTGCATGATCAGTCACGTGATCAGTGCATGATCAGCCACGTGATCAGTGCATGATCAGTCACGTGATCAGTGCATGATAGCCACGTGATCAGTGCATGATCAGCCACGTGATCAGTGCATGATAGCCACGTGATCAGTGCATGATCAGTCACGTGATCAGTGCATGATCAGCCACGTGATCGTGTGATCAGCCACGTGATCAGTGCATGATGAGCCACGTGATCAGTGCATGATCAATTACGTGATCAGTGCATGATCAGTCACGTGACCAGTACATGGTTGCTACGTGATCATTGCATGATCAGCCACGTGATCAGTGCATGATAGCCACGTGATCAGTGCATGATCAGTCACGTGATCAGTGCATGATCAGTCACGTGATCAGTGCATGATCATTTACGTGATCAGTGCATGATCAGTCACGTGACCAGTATATGGTAGCTACGTGATCATTGCATGATCAGCCACGTGAGCAGTGCATGATAGCCACGTGATCAGTGCATGATCAGTTACGTGAGCAGTGTATGATCAGCCACGTGATCAGTGCATGAGTGCCACGTGATCAGTGCATGATCAGTCACGTGACAGTGTGATCAGCCACGTGATCAGTGCATGATCAGCCACGTGATCAGTGCATGATAGCCACGTGATCAGTGCATGATCAGTTACGTGATCAGTGCATGATCAGCCACGTGATCAGTGCATGATCAGCCACGTGATCAGTGCATGATCAGCCACGTGATCAGTGCATGATATCCACGTGATCAGTGCATGATCAGTTACGTGATCAGTGCATGATCAGCCACGTGAGCAGTGCATTATTTCCACGTGATCAGTGCATGATCAGTCACGTGATATATGTGTGATCAGACACGTGATCAGTGCATGATGAGTCAGGTGATCAGTGCAGGATTAATTACGTGATCAGTGCATGATCAGTCACGTGACCAGTACATGGTTGCTACGTGATCATTGCATGATCAGCCACGTGATCAGTGCATGATAGCCACGTGATCAGTGCATGATCAGTCACGTGATCAGTGCATGATCAGTCACAGATCAGTGCATGATCATTTACGTGATCAGTGCATGATCAGTCACGTGATCAGTATATGGTAGCTACGTGATCAGTGCATGATCAGCCACGTGATCAGTGCATGATAGCCACGTGATCAGTGCATGATCAGTCACGTGATCAGTGCATGATCAGCCACGTGATCAGTGCATGAGTGCCACGTGATCAGTGCATGATCAGTCACGTGACAGTGTGTGATCAGCCACGTGATCAGTGCATGATCAGCCACGTGATCAGTGCATGATAGCCACGTGATCAGTGCATGATCAGTCACGTGATCAGTGCATGATCAGCCACGTGATCAGTGCATGATAGCCACGTGATCAGTGCATGATCAGTCACGTGATCAGTGCATGATCAGTCACGTGATCAGTGCATGATCAGCCACGTGATCAGTGCATGATCAGCCACGTGATCAGTGCATGATCAGCCACGTGATCAGTGCATGATCAGCCACGTGATCAGTGCATGATTGCCACGTGATCAGTGCATGATCAGTCACGTGATCAGTGCATGATCAGGCACGTGATCAGTGCATGATCAGCCACGTGATCAGTGCATGATAGCCACGTGATCAGTGCATGATCAGTCACGTGATCAGTGCATGATCAGTCACGTGACTGTACATGGTAGCTACACGATCAGTGCATGATCAGCCACGTGATAGTGCATGATAGCCACGTGATCAGTGCATGATCAGTCACGTGATCAGTGCATGATCAGTCACGTGATCAGTGCATGACAGGCACGTGATCAGTGCATGATCAGCCACGTGATCAGTGCATGATAGCCACGTGATCAGTGCATGATCAGTCACGTGATCAGTGCATGATCAGTCACGTGATCAGTGCATGATCAGCCACGTGATCAGTGCATGATCAATTACGTGATCAGTGCATGATCAGTCACGTGATCAGTGCATGGTAGCTGCGTGATCAGTGCATGATCAGCCACGTGATCAGTGCATGATAGCCACGTGATCAGTGCATGATCAGTCACGTGATCAGTGCATGATCAGCCACGTGATCAGTGCATGATCAGTCACGTGATCAGTGCATGATAGCTGCGTGATCAGTGCATGATCAGCCACGTGATCAGTGCATGATAGCCACGTGATCAGTGCATGATAGCCACGTGATCAGTGCATGATCAGTCACGTGATCAGTGCATGATCAGCCACGTGATCAGTGCATGATCAGTCACGTGATCAGTGCATGATCAGTCACGTGATCAGTGCATGATCAGCCACGTGATCAGTGCATGATCAGTCACGTGATCAGTGCATGATAGCCACGTGATCAGTGCATGATCAGCCACGTGATCAGTGCATGATAGCCACGTGATCAGTGCATGATCAGCCACGTGATCAGTGCATGATCAGTCACGTGATCAGTGCATGATAGCCACGTGATCAGTGCATGATCAGTCACGTGATCAGTGCATGATCAGTCACGTGATCAGTGCATGATCAGCCACGTGATCAGTGCATGATCAGTCACGTGATCAGTGCATGATCAATTACGTGATCAGTGCATGATCAGTCACGTGACAGTACATGGTTGCTACGTGATCAGTGCATGATCAGCCACGTGATCAGTGCATGATAGCCACGTGATCAGTGCATGATCAGTCACGTGATCAGTGCATGATCAGTCACGTGATCAGTGCATGATCAGCCACGTGATCAGTGCATGATCAGTCACGTGATCAGTGCATGATCAGTCACGTGATCAGTGCATGATCAGCCACGTGATCAGTGCATGATCAGTCATGTGTCAGTGCATGATAGCCCGTGATCAGTGCATGATCAGTCACGTGATCAGTGCATGATCAGCCACGTGATCAGTGCATGATAGCCACGTGATCAGTGCATGATCAGTCACGTGATCAGTGCATGATCAGCCACGTGATCAGTGCATGATAGCCACGTGATCAGTGCATGACAATCACGTGATCAGTGCATGATCAGTCACGTGATCAGTGCATGATAGCCACGTGATCAGTGCATGATCAGTCACGTGATCAGTGTGTGATCAGCCACGTGATCAGTGCATGATCAGTCACGTGATCAGGCCTGATGAGCTGCGTGATTACTGTCTGCTCATCTGCTTGACAATTGCCAGCTGAGCTGTACGATTCCTGCCTGTCATCTGCTTGACAATTGCCACCTGTGCTGCATAATTCCTGCCTGCTCATCTACTTGATTATTGCCAGCTGAGCAGCATGATTTCTCAGAGCTGAGTTCCATGATTATAGCCTGCTGACTGATTCGTGCCTACTCAGCTCTTTGTTCATTGCCTCCAGATGCACATGATCAGTGCATGATACCAAACATGATCAGTGCATGATCAGTCACATGATCAGTGCATGATCAGCCACGTGATCAGTGCATGATCAGTCACGTGATCAGTGCATGATCAGTCACGTGATCAGTGCATGATCAGCCACGTGATCAGTGCATGATCAGCCACGTGATCAGTGCATGATCAGCCACGTGATCAGTGCATGATCAGTTACGTGAGCAGTGTATGATCAGCCACGTGATCAGTGCATGGTCAGACACGTGAACAGTGTATGATCAGCCACGTGATCAGTGCATGATATCCAAGTGATCAGTGCATGATCAATCACGTGATCAGTGTATGATCAGCCACGTGAACAGTGCATGCTCAGTCACGTGATCAGGGCCTGCTGAGCTGCGTGATTACTGTCTGCTCATCTGCTTGACAATTGCCAGCTGAGCTGCATGATTCCTGCCTGTCATCTGCTTGACAATTGCCAGCTGTGCTGCGTAATTCCTGCCTGCTCAGCTGCTTGATTATTGCCAGCTGAGCAGCATGATTCCTCACAGCTGAGTTCCATGATTATTGCCTGCTGACTGTTTGATTCGTGCCTACTCAGCTCTTTGTTTATTGCCTCCAGAGGCACATGATCAGTGTATGATAGCAAACATGATCAGCGCATGATCAGTCACATGATCAGCGCCATTAAGTCACGTGATCACTACATGATAGTCATGTGATCAGTCCATGCTCAGTCACGGTATCAGTGCATGATCAGCCACGTGATCAGTGCATGATAGCCACGTGATCAGTGCATGATCAGCCACGTGATCAGTGCATGATCAGCCACGTGATCAGTGCATGATAGCTACGTGATCAGTGCATGATCAGTCACGTGATCAGTGCATGATCAGGCACGTGATCAGTGCATGATCAGCCACGTGATCAGTGCATGATAGCCACGTGATCAGTGCATGATCAGTCACGTGATCAGTGCATGATCAGTCACGTGACCAGTACATGGTAGCTACGTGATCATTGCATGATCAGCCACGTGATCAGTGCATGATAGCCACGTGATCAGTGCATGATCAGTCACGTGATCAGTGCATGATCAGTCACGTGATCAGTGCATGATCAGCCACGTGATCAGTGCATGATCAGCCACGTGATCAGTGCATGATAGCCACGTGATCAGTGCATGATCAGTCACGTGATCAGTGCATGATCAGCCACGTGATCAGTGCATGATCAGTCACGTGATCAGTGCATGATCAGTCACGTGATCAGTGCATGATAGCCACGTGATCAGTGCATGATCAGCCACGTGATCAGTGCATGATCAGCCACGTGATCAGTGCATGATCAGTCACGTGATCAGTACATGATAGCTGCGTGATCAGTGCATGATCAGCCACGTGATCAGTGCATGATAGCCACGTGATCAGTGCATGATAGCCACGTGATCAGTGCATGATCAGTCACGTGATCAGTGTGATCAGCCACGTGATCAGTGCATGATATCCACGTGATCAGTGCATGATAGCCACGTGATCAGTGCATGATAGCCACGTGATCAGTGCATGATCAGTCACGTGATACGTGTGATCAGCCACGTGATCAGTGCATGATGAGCCACGTGATCAGTGCATGATCAATTACGTGATCAGTGCATGATCAGTCACGTGACCAGTACATGGTTGCTACGTGATCATTGCATGATCAGCCACGTGATCAGTGCATGATAGCCACGTGATCAGTGCATGATCAGTCACGTGATCAGTGCATGATCAGTCACGTGATCAGTGCATGATCATTTACGTGATCAGTGCATGATCAGTCACGTGACCAGTATATGATACCTACGTGATCATTGCATGATCAGCCACGTGAGCAGTGCATGATAGCCACGTGATCAGTGCATGATCAGTTACGTGAGCAGTGTATGATCAGCCACGTGATCAGTGCATGAGTGCCACGTGATCAGTGCATGATCAGTCACGTGACAGGTGTGTGCCACGTGATCAGTGCATGATCAGCCACGTGATCAGTGCATGATAGCCACGTGATCAGTGCATGATCAGTTACGTGATCAGTGTATGATCAGCCACGTGATCAGTGCATGATCAGACACGTGATCAGTGTGATCAGCCACGTGATCAGTGCATGATATCCACGTGATCAGTGCATGATCAGTCACGTGATCAGTGTATGATCAGCCACGTGATCAGTGCATGATCAGTCACGTGATCAGTGCATGATCAATTACGTGATCAGTGCATGATCAGTCACGTGACCAGTACATGGTTGCTACTGATCATTGCATGATCAGCCACGTGATCAGTGCATGATAGCCACGTGATCAGTGCATGATCAGTCACGTGATCAGTGCATGATCAGTCACTGATCAGTGCATGATCATTCACGTGATCAGTGCATGATCAGTCACGTGATCAGTGCATGGTAGCTACGTGATCAGTGCATGATCAGCCACGTGATCAGTGCATGATAGCCACGTGATCAGTGCATGATCAGTCACGTGATCAGTGCATGATCAGCCACGTGATCAGTGCATGATGCCACGTGATCAGTGCATGATCAGTCACGTGATCAGTGCATGATCAGCCACGTGATCAGTGCATGATCAGCCACGTGATCAGTGCATGATAGCCACGTGATCAGTGCATGATCAGTCACGTGATCAGTGCATGATCAGCCACGTGATCAGTGCATGATAGCCACGTGATCAGTGCATGATCAGTCACGTGATCAGTGCATGATCAGTCACGTGATCAGTGCATGATCAGCCACGTGATCAGTGCATGATCAGTCACGTGATCAGTGCATGATAGCTACGTGATCAGTGCATGATCAGCCACGTGATCAGTGCATGATAGCCACGTGATCAGTGCATGATCAGCCACGTGATCAGTGCATGATCAGCCACGTGATCAGTGCATGATCAGCCACGTGATCAGTGCATGATAGCCACGTGATCAGTGCATGATCAGTCACGTGATCAGTGCATGATCAGCCACGTGATCAGTGCATGATAGCCACGTGATCAGTGCATGATCAGTCACGTGATCAGTGTGTGATCAGCCACGTGATCAGTGCATGATCAGTCACGTGATCAGTGCATGATCAATTACGTGATCAGTGCATGATCAGTCACGTGACCAGTACATGGTTGCTACGTGATCATTGCATGATCAGCCACGTGATCAGTGCATGATAGCCACGTGATCAGTGCATGATCAGTCACGTGATCAGTGCATGATCAGTCACGTGATCAGTGCATGATCATTTACGTGATCAGTGCATGATCAGTCACGTGACCAGTATATGGTAGCTACGTGATCATTGCATGATCAGCCACGTGATCAGTGCATGATAGCCACGTGATCAGTGCATGATCAGTTACGTGATCAGTTATGATCAGCCACGTGATCAGTGCATGAGTGCCACGTGATCAGTGCATGATCAGTCACGTGACAGTGTGTGATCAGCCACGTGATCAGTGCATGATCAGCCACGTGATCAGTGCATGATAGCCACGTGATCAGTGCATGATCAGTCACGTGATCAGTGCATGATCAGCCACGTGATCAGTGCATGATAGCCACGTGATCAGTGCATGATCAGTCACGTGATCAGTGCATGATCAGTCACGTGATCAGTGCATGATCAGCCACGTGATCAGTGCATGATCAGCCACGTGATCAGTGCATGATCAGCCACGTGATCAGTGCATGATCAGCCACGTGATCAGTGCATGATTGCCACGTGATCAGTGCATGATCAGTCACGTGATCAGTGCATGATCAGGCACGTGATCAGTGCATGATCAGCCACGTGATCAGTGCATGATAGCCACGTGATCAGTGCATGATCAGTCACGTGATCAGTGCATGATCAGTCACGTGACCAGTACATGGTAGCTACGTGATCATTGCATGATCAGCCACGTGATCAGTGCATGATAGCCACGTGATCAGTGCATGATCAGTCACGTGATCAGTGCATGATCAGTCACGTGATCAGTGCATGACAGGCACGTGATCAGTGCATGATCAGCCACGTGATCAGTGCATGATAGCCACGTGATCAGTGCATGATCAGTCACGTGATCAGTGCATGATCAGTCACGTGATCAGTGCATGATCAGCCACGTGATCAGTGCATGATCAATTACGTGATCAGTGCATGATCAGTCACGTGATCAGTGCATGGTAGCTGCGTGATCAGTGCATGATCAGCCACGTGATCAGTGCATGATAGCCACGTGATCAGTGCATGATCAGTCACGTGATCAGTGCATGATCAGCCACGTGATCAGTGCATGATCAGTCACGTGATCAGCATGATAGCTGCGTGATCAGTGCATGATCAGCCACGTGATCAGTGCATGATAGCCACGTGATCAGTGCATGATAGCCACGTGATCAGTGCATGATCAGTCACGTGATCAGTGCATGATCAGCCACGTGATCAGTGCATGATCAGTCACGTGATCAGTGCATGATCAGTCACGTGATCAGTGCATGATCAGCCACGTGATCAGTGCATGATCAGTCACGTGATCAGCATGATAGCTGCGTGATCAGTGCATGATCAGCCACGTGATCAGTGCATGATAGCCACGTGATCAGTGCATGATAGCCACGTGATCAGTGCATGATCAGTCACGTGATCAGTGCATGATAGCCACGTGATCAGTGCATGATCAGTCACGTGATCAGTGCATGATCAGTCACGTGATCAGTGCATGATCAGCCACGTGATCAGTGCATGATCAGTCACGTGATCAGTGCATGATCAATTACGTGATCAGTGCATGATCAGTCACGTGACCAGTACATGGTAGCTACGTGATCATTGCATGATCAGCCACGTGATCAGTGCATGATAGCCACGTGATCAGTGCATGATCAGTCACGTGATCAGTGCATGATCAGTCACGTGATCAGTGCATGATCAGCCACGTGATCAGTGCATGATCAGTCACGTGATCAGTGCATGATCAGTCACGTGATCAGTGCATGATCAGTCACGTGATCAGTGCATGATCAGTCACGTGATCAGTGCATGATCAGCCACGTGATCAGTGCATGATCAGCCACGTGATCAGTGCATGATCAGTCACGTGATCAGTGCATGATCAGTCACGTGATCAGTGCATGATAGCTACGTGATCAGTGCATGATCAGCCACGTGATCAGTGCATGATAGCCACGTGATCAGTGCATGATCAGCCACGTGATCAGTGCATGATCAGTCACGTGATCAGTGCATGATCAGTCACGTGATCAGTGCATGATCAGCCACGTGATCAGTGCATGTCAGTCATGTGTCAGTGCATGATAGCACTGTGATCAGTGCATGATCAGTCACGTGATCAGTGCATGATCAGCCACGTGATCAGTGCATGATAGCCACGTGATCAGTGCATGATCAGTCACGTGATCAGTGCATGATCAGCCACGTGATCAGTGCATGATCAGTCACGTGATCAGTGTAGCTGCGTGATCAGTGCATGATCAGCCACGTGATCAGTGCATGATAGCCACGTGATCAGTGCATGATCAGTCACGTGATCAGTGCATGATCAGCCACGTGATCGTGCATGATCAGCCACGTGATCAGTGCATGATCAGTCACGTGATCAGTGCATGATCAATTACGTGATCAGTGCATGATCAGTCACGTGACCAGTACATGGTTGCTACGTGATCATTGCATGATCAGCCACGTGATCAGTGCATGATAGCCACGTGATCAGTGCATGATCAGTCACGTGATCAGTGCATGATCAGTCACGTGATCAGTGCATGATCATTTACGTGATCAGTGCATGATCAGTCACGTGACCAGTATATGGTAGCTACGTGATCATTGCATGATCAGCCACGTGAGCAGTGCATGATAGCCACGTGATGTGCATGATCAGTTACGTGAGCAGTGTATGATCAGCCACGTGATCAGTGCATGAGTGCCACGTGATCAGTGCATGATCAGTCACGTGACAGTGTGATCAGCCACGTGATCAGTGCATGATCAGCCACGTGATCAGTGCATGATAGCCACGTGATCAGTGCATGATCAGTTACGTGATCAGTGCATGATCAGCCACGTGATCAGTGCATGATAGCCACGTGATCAGTGCATGATCAGTCACGTGATAGTGTGATCAGCCACGTGATCAGTGCATGATCAGTCACGTGATCAGTGCATGATCAATTACGTGATCAGTGCATGATCAGTCACGTGACCAGTACATGGTTGCTACGTGATCATTGCATGATCAGCCACGTGAGCAGTGCATGATAGCCACGTGATCAGTGCATGATCAGTCACGTGATCAGTGCATGATCAGTCACGTGAACAGTGCATGATCATTTACGTGATCTGTGCATGATCAGTCACGTGACCAGTATATGGTAGCTACGTGATCATTGCATGATCAGCCACGTGATCAGTGCATGATAGCCACGTGATCAGTGCATGATCAGTTACGTGATCAGTTATGATCAGCCACGTGATCAGTGCATGAGTGCCACGTGATCAGTGCATGATCAGTCACGTGACAGGTGTGATCAGCCACGTGATCAGTGCATGATCAGCCACGTGATCAGTGCATGATAGCCACGTGATCAGTGCATGATCAGTTACGTGATCAGTGCATGATCAGCCACGTGATCAGTGCATGATCAGCCACGTGATCAGTGCATGATCAGTCACGTGATCAGTGCATGATCAGTCACGTGATCAGTGCATGATCAGCCACGTGATCAGTGCATGATCAGCCACGTGATCAGTGCATGATCAGCCACGTGATCAGTGCATGATCAGCCACGTGATCAGTGCATGATTGCTACGTGATCAGTGCATGATCAGTCACGTGATCAGTGCATGATCAGGCACGTGATCAGTGCATGATCAGCCACGTGATCAGTGCATGATAGCCACGTGATCAGTGCATGATCAGTCACGTGATCAGTGCATGATCAGTCACGTGACCAGTACATGGTAGCTACGTGATCAGTGCATGATCAGCCACGTGATCAGTGCATGATAGCCACGTGATCAGTGCATGATCAGTCACGTGATCAGTGCATGATCAGTCACGTGATCAGTGCATGACAGGCACGTGATCAGTGCATGATCAGCCACGTGATCAGTGCATGATAGCCACGTGATCAGTGCATGATCAGTCACGTGATCAGTGCATGATCAGTCACGTGATCAGTGCATGATCAGCCACGTGATCAGTGCATGATCAATTACGTGATCAGTGCATGATCAGTCACGTGACCAGTGCATGGTAGCTGCGTGATCAGTGCATGATCAGCCACGTGATCAGTGCATGATAGCCACGTGATCAGTGCATGATCAGTCACGTGATCAGTGCATGATCAGCCACGTGATCAGTGCATGATCAGTCACGTGATCAGCACATGATAGCTGCATGATCATGCATGATCAGCCACGTGATCAGTGCATGATAGCCACGTGATCAGTGCATGATAGCCACGTGATCAGTGCATGATCAGTCACGTGATCAGTGCATGATCAGCCACGTGATCAGTGCATGATCAGTCACGTGATCAGTGCATGATCAGCCACGTGATCAGTGCATGATCAGTCACGTGATCAGTGCATGATAGCTGCGTGATCAGTGCATGATCAGCCACGTGATCAGTGCATGATAGCCACGTGATCAGTGCATGATAGCCACGTGATCAGTGCATGATCAGTCACGTGATCAGTGCATGATTGCCACGTGATCAGTGCATGATCAGTCACGTGATCAGTGCATGATCAGTCACGTGATCAGTGCATGATCAGCCACGTGATCAGTGCATGATCAGTCACGTGATCAGTGCATGATCAATTACGTGATCAGTGCATGATCAGTCACGTGATCAGTGCATGGTAGCTACGTGATCAGTGCATGATCAGCCACGTGATCAGTGCATGATAGCCACGTGATCAGTGCATGATCAGTCACGTGATCAGTGCATGATCAGTCACGTGATCAGTGCATGATCAGCCACGTGATCAGTGCATGATCAGTCACGTGATCAGTGCATGATCAGTCACGTGATCAGTGCATGATCAGTCACGTGATCAGTGCATGATCAGTCACGTGATCAGTGCATGATCAGCCACGTGATCAGTGCATGATCAGCCACGTGATCAGTGCATGATCAGTCACGTGATCAGTGCATGATCAGTCACGTGATCAGTGCATGATAGCCACGTGATCAGTGCATGATCAGCCACGTGATCAGTGCATGATCAGCCACGTGATCAGTGCATGATCAGTCACGTGATCAGTATGATCAGCCACGTGATCAGTGCATGATAGCCACGTGATCAGTGCATGATCAGTCACGTGATCAGTGCATGATCAGCCACGTGATCAGTGCATGATCAGTCACGTGATCAGTGCATGATAGCTGCGTGATCAGTGCATGATCAGCCACGTGATCAGTGCATGATAGCCACGTGATCAGTGCATGATCAGTCACGTGATCAGTGCATGATCAGCCACGTGATCGTGTGTGATCAGCCACGTGATCAGTGCATGATCCACGTGATCAGTGCATGATCAATTACGTGATCAGTGCATGATCAGTCACGTGACCAGTACATGGTTGCTACGTGATCAGTGCATGATCAGCCACGTGATCAGTGCATGATAGCCACGTGATCAGTGCATGATCAGTCACGTGATCAGTGCATGATCAGTCACGTGATCAGTGCATGATCATTTACGTGATCAGTGCATGATCAGTCACGTGACCAGTATATGGTAGCTACGTGATCATTGCATGATCAGCCACGTGAGCAGTGCATGATAGCCACGTGATGTGTGCATGATCAGTTACGTGAGCAGTGTATGATCAGCCACGTGATCAGTGCATGAGTGCCACGTGATCAGTGCATGATCAGTCACGTGACAGTGTGTGATCAGCCACGTGATCAGTGCATGATCAGCCACGTGATCAGTGCATGATAGCCACGTGATCAGTGCATGATCAGTCACGTGATCAGTGTATGATCAGCCACGTGATCAGTGCATGATAGCCACGTGATCAGTGCATGATCAGTCACGTGATCAGTGCATGATCAGTCACGTGATCAGTGCATGATCAGCCACGTGATCAGTGCATGATCAGTCACGTGATCAGTGCATGGTTGCTACGTGATCATTGCATGATCAGCCACGTGATCAGTGCATGATAGCCACGTGATCAGTGCATGATCAGTCACGTGATCAGTGCATGATCAGTCACTGATCAGTGCATGATCATTTACGTGATCAGTGCATGATCAGTCACGTGACCAGTATATGGTAGCTACGTGATCATTGCATGATCAGCCACGTGATCAGTGCATGATAGCCACGTGATCAGTGCATGATCAGTTACGTGATCAGTTATGATCAGCCACGTGATCAGTGCATGAGTGCCACGTGATCAGTGCATGATCAGTCACGTGACAGTGTGTGATCAGCCACGTGATCAGTGCATGATCAGCCACGTGATCAGTGCATGATAGCCACGTGATCAGTGCATGATCAGTCACGTGATCAGTGCATGATCAGCCACGTGATCAGTGCATGATATCCACGTGATCAGTGCATGATCAGTCACGTGATCAGTGCATGATCAGTCACGTGATCAGTGCATGATCAGCCACGTGATCAGTGCATGATAGCCACGTGATCAGTGCATGATCAGCCACGTGATCAGTGCATGATCAGCCACGTGATCAGTGCATGATTGCCACGTGATCAGTGCATGATCAGTCACGTGATCAGTGCATGATCAGGCACGTGATCAGTGCATGATCAGCCACGTGATCAGTGCATGATAGCCACGTGATCAGTGCATGATCAGTCACGTGATCAGTGCATGATCAGTCACGTGACAGTACATGGTAGCTACGTGATCATTGCATGATCAGCCACGTGATCAGTGCATGATAGCCACGTGATCAGTGCATGATCAGTCACGTGATCAGTGCATGATCAGTCACGTGATCAGTGCATGACAGGCACGTGATCAGTGCATGATCAGCCACGTGATCAGTGCATGATAGCCACGTGATCAGTGCATGATCAGTCACGTGATCAGTGCATGATCAGTCACGTGATCAGTGCATGATCAGCCACGTGATCAGTGCATGATCAATTACGTGATCAGTGCATGATCAGTCACGTGACCAGTGCATGGTAGCTGCGTGATCAGTGCATGATCAGCCACGTGATCAGTGCATGATAGCCACGTGATCAGTGCATGATCAGTCACGTGATCAGTGCATGATCAGCCACGTGATCAGTGCATGATCAGTCACGTGATCAGCATGGTAGCTGCGTGATCAGTGCATGATCAGCCACGTGATCAGTGCATGATAGCCACGTGATCAGTGCATGATAGCCACGTGATCAGTGCATGATCAGTCACGTGATCAGTGTGTGATCAGCCACGTGATCAGTGCATGATCAGTCACGTGATCAGTGCATGATCAGTCACGTGATCAGTGCATGATCAGCCACGTGATCAGTGCATGATCAGTCACGTGATCAGTGCATGGTAGCTGCGTCATTGCATGATCAGCCACGTGATCAGTGCATGATAGCCACGTGATCAGTGCATGATATCCACGTGATCAGTGCATGATCAGTCACGTGATCAGTGCATGATAGCCACGTGATCAGTGCATGATCAGTCACGTGATCAGTGCATGATCAGTCACGTGATCAGTGCATGATCAGCCACGTGATCAGTGCATGATCAGTCACGTGATCAGTGCATGATCAATTACGTGATCAGTGCATGATCAGTCACGTGACCAGTACATGGTTGCTACGTGATCAGTGCATGATCAGCCACGTGATCAGTGCATGATAGCCACGTGATCAGTGCATGATCAGTCACGTGATCAGTGCATGATCAGTCACGTGATCAGTGCATGATCAGCCACGTGATCAGTGCATGATCAGTCACGTGATCAGTGCATGATCAGTCACGTGATCAGTGCATGATCAGCCACGTGATCAGTGCATGATCAGTCATGTGTCAGTGCATGATAGCCCGTGATCAGTGCATGATCAGTCCGTGATCAGTGCATGATCAGCCACGTGATCAGTGCATGATAGCCACGTGATCAGTGCATGATCAGTCACGTGATCAGTGCATGATCAGCCACGTGATCAGTGCATGATAGCCACGTGATCAGTGCATGACAGCCACGTGATCAGTGCATGATCAGTCACGTGATCAGTGCATGATAGCCACGTGATCAGTGCATGATCAGTCACGTGATAGTGTGTGATCAGCCACGTGATCAGTGCATGATCAGTCACGTGATCAGGGCCTGCTGAGCTGCGTGATTACTGTCTGCTCATCTGCTTGACAATTGCCAGCTGAGCTGTACGATTCCTGCCTGTCATCTGCTTGACAATTGCCACCTGTGCTGCATAATTCCTGCCTGCTCATCTACTTGATTATTGCCAGCTGAGCAGCATGATTTCTCAGAGCTGAGTTCCATGATTATAGCCTGCTGACTGATTCGTGCCTACTCAGCTCTTTGTTCATTGCCTCCAGATGCACATGATCAGTGTATGACACCAAACATGATCAGTGCATGATCAGTCACATGATCAATGCATGATCAGCCACGTGATCAGTGCATGATCAGTTACGTGATCAGTGCATGATCAGTCACGTGATCAGTGCATGATCAGCCACGTGATCAGTGCATGATCAGCCACGTGATCAGTGCATGATCAGCCACGTGATCAGTGCATGATCAGTTACGTGAGCAGTGCATGATCAGCCACGTGATCAGTGCATGGTCAGACACGTGAACAGTGTATGATCAGCCACGTGATCAGTGCATGATATCCAAGTGATCAGTGCATGATCAGTCACGTGATCAGTGTATGATCAGCCACGTGAACAGTGCATGCTCAGTCACGTGATCAGGGCCTGCTGAGCTGCGTGATTACTGTCTGCTCATCTGCTTGACAATTGCCAGCTGAGCTGCATGATTCCTGCCTGTCATCTGCTTGACAATTGCCAGCTGTGCTGTGTAATTCCTGCCTGCTCAGCTGCTTGATTATTGCCAGCTGAGCAGCATGATTCCTCACAGCTGAGTTCCATGATTATTGCCTGCTGACTGTTTGATTCATGCCTACTCAGCTCTTTGTTTATTGCCTCCAGAGGCACATGATCAGTGTATGATAGCAAACATGATCAGCGCATGATCAGTCACATGATCAGCGCCATTAAGTCACGTGATCACTACATGATAGTCATGTGATCAGTCCATGCTCAGTCACGGTATCAGTGCATGATCAGCCACGTGATCAGTGCATGATAGCCACGTGATCAGTGCATGATAGCCACGTGATCAGTGCATGATCAGCCACGTGATCAGTGCATGATTGCTACGTGATCAGTGCATGATCAGTCACGTGATCAGTGCATGATCAGGCACGTGATCAGTGCATGATCAGCCACGTGATCAGTGCATGATAGCCACGTGATCAGTGCATGATCAGTCACGTGATCAGTGCATGATCAGTCACGTGACCAGTACATGGTAGCTACGTGATCATTGCATGATCAGCCACGTGATAGTGCATGATAGCCACGTGATCAGTGCATGATCAGTCACGTGATCAGTGCATGATCAGTCACGTGATCAGTGCATGATCAGGCACGTGATCAGTGCATGATCAGCCACGTGATCAGTGCATGATAGCCACGTGATCAGTGCATGATCAGTCACGTGATCAGTGCATGATCAGTCACGTGATCAGTGCATGATCAGCCACGTGATCAGTGCATGATCAATTACGTGATCAGTGCATGATCAGTCACGTGATCAGTGCATGATAGCTGTGATCAGTGCATGATCAGCCACGTGATCAGTGCATGATCAGCCACGTGATCAGTGCATGATCAGTCACGTGATCAGTACATGATAGGCGTGATCAGTGCATGATCAGCCACGTGATCAGTGCATGATAGCCACGTGATCAGTGCATGATAGCCACGTGATCAGTGCATGATCAGTCACGTGATCGTGTGTGATCAGCCACGTGATCAGTGCATGATATCCACGTGATCAGTGCATGATAGCCACGTGATCAGTGCATGATAGCCACGTGATCAGTGCATGATCAGTCACGTGATACGTGTGTGATCAGCCACGTGATCAGTGCATGATGAGCCACGTGATCAGTGCATGATCAATTACGTGATCAGTGCATGATCAGTCACGTGACCAGTACATGGTTGCTACGTGATCATTGCATGATCAGCCACGTGATCAGTGCATGATAGCCACGTGATCAGTGCATGATCAGTCACGTGATCAGTGCATGATCAGTCACGTGATCAGTGCATGATCATTTACGTGATCAGTGCATGATCAGTCACGTGACAGTATATGTTACCTACGTGATCATTGCATGATCAGCCACGTGAGCAGTGCATGATAGCCACGTGATCAGTGCATGATCAGTCACGTGATCAGTGCATGATCAGCCACGTGATCAGTGCATGATCAGTCACGTGATCAGTGCATGATAGCTGCGTGATCAGTGCATGATCAGCCACGTGATCAGTGCATGATAGCCACGTGATCAGTGCATGATAGCCACGTGATCAGTGCATGATCAGTCACGTGATCAGTGCATGATCAGCCACGTGATCAGTGCATGATCAGCCACGTGATCAGTGCATGATCAGTCACGTGATCAGTGCATGATCAGTCACGTGATCAGTGTATGATCAGCCACGTGAACAGTGCATGCTCAGTCACGTGATCAGGGCCTGCTGAGCTGCGTGATTACTGTCTGCTCATCTGCTTGACAATTGCCAGCTGAGCTGCACGATTCCTGCCTGTCATCTGCTTGACAATTGCCAGCTGTGCTGCATAATTCCTGCCTGCTCAGCTGCTTGATTATTGCCAGCTGAGCAGCATGATTTCTCACAGCTGAGTTCCATGATTATTGCCTGCTGACTGATTCGTGCCTACTCAGCTCTTTGTTTATTGCCTCCAGAGGCACATGATCAGTGTATGATACAAACATGATCAGCGCATGATCAGTCACATGATCAGTGCATGATAGCCACGTGATCAGTGCATGATCAGTCACGTGATCAGTGCATGATCAGTCACGTGATCAGTGCATGATAGCCACGTGATCAGTGCATGATCAGCCACGTGATCAGTGCATGATCAGCCACGTGATCAGTGCATGATCAGTCACGTGATCAGTGCATGATCAGCCACGTGATCAGTGCATGATGCCACGTGATCAGTGCATGATCAGTCACGTGATCAGTGCATGATCAGCCACGTGATCAGTGCATGATCAGCCACGTGATCAGTGCATGATAGCCACGTGATCAGTGCATGATCAGTCACGTGATCAGTGCATGATCAGCCACGTGATCAGTGCATGATCAGTCACGTGATCAGTGCATGATCAGCCACGTGATCAGTGCATGATAGCCACGTGATCAGTGCATGATCAGTCACGTGATCAGTGCATGATCAGCCACGTGATCAGTGCATGATCAGTCACGTGATCAGTGCATGATCAATTACGTGATCAGTGCATGATCAGTCACGTGACCAGTGCATGGTTGCTACGTGATCAGTGCATGATCAGCCACGTGATCAGTGCATGATAGCCACGTGATCAGTGCATGATCAGTCACGTGATCAGTGCATGATCAGTCACTGATCAGTGCATGATCATTTACGTGATCAGTGCATGATCAGTCACGTGATCAGTATATGGTAGCTACGTGATCATTGCATGATCAGCCACGTGATCAGTGCATGATAGCCACGTGATCAGTGCATGATCAGTCACGTGATCAGTGTATGATCAGCCACGTGATCAGTGCATGAGTGCCACGTGATCAGTGCATGATCAGTCACGTGACAGGTGTGTGATCAGCCACGTGATCAGTGCATGATCAGCCACGTGATCAGTGCATGATAGCCACGTGATCAGTGCATGATCAGTCACGTGATCAGTGCATGATCAGCCACGTGATCAGTGCATGATCAGACACGTGATCAGTGCATGATCAGCCACGTGATCAGTGCATGATATCCACGTGATCAGTGCATGATCAGTCACGTGATCAGTGCATGATCAGTCACGTGATCAGTGCATGATCAGCCACGTGATCAGTGCATGATCAGTCACGTGATCAGTGCATGATAGCTACGTGATCAGTGCATGATCAGCCACGTGATCAGTGCATGATAGCCACGTGATCAGTGCATGATAGCCACGTGATCAGTGCATGATCAGTCACGTGATCAGTGCATGATCAGCCACGTGATCAGTGCATGATCAGCCACGTGATCAGTATGATCAGCCACGTGATCAGTGCATGATAGCCACGTGATCAGTGCATGATCAGCACGTGATCAGTGCATGATAGCCACGTGATCAGTGCATGATCAGCCACGTGATCAGTGCATGATCAGTCACGTGATCAGTGCATGATCAGTCACGTGATCAGTGCATGATCAGCCACGTGATCAGTGCATGATCAGTCACGTGATCAGTGCATGATAGCCCGTGATCAGTGCATGATCAGTCACGTGATCAGTGCATGATCAGCCACGTGATCAGTGCATGATAGCCACGTGATCAGTGCATGATCAGTCACGTGATCAGTGCATGATCAGCCACGTGATCAGTGCATGATCAGCCACGTGATCAGTGCATGACAGTCACGTGATCAGTGCATGATCAGTCACGTGATCAGTGCATGATAGCCACGTGATCAGTGCATGATCAGTCACGTGATCAGTGCATGATCAGCCACGTGATCAGTGCATGATCAGTCACGTGATCAGTGCATGAGCTGCGTGATCAGTGCATGATCAGCCACGTGATCAGTGCATGATAGCCACGTGATCAGTGCATGATCAGCCACGTGATCAGTGCATGATCAGTCACGTGATCAGTGCATGATCAGCCACGTGATCAGTGCATGATCAGCCACGTGATCAGTGCATGATCAGTCACGTGATCAGTGCATGATCAGTCACGTGATCAGTGTATGATCAGCCACGTGAACAGTGCATGCTCAGTCACGTGATCAGGGCCTGCTGAGCTGCGTGATTACTGTCTGCTCATCTGCTTGACAATTGCCAGCTGAGCTGCACGATTCCTGCCTGTCATCTGCTTGACAATTGCCAGCTGTGCTGCATAATTCCTGCCTGCTCAGCTGCTTGATTATTGCCAGCTGAGCAGCATGATTTCTCACAGCTGAGTTCCATGATTATTGCCTGCTGACTGATTCGTGCCTACTCAGCTCTTTGTTTATTGCCTCCAGAGGCACATGATCAGTGTATGATAGCAAACATGATCAGCGCATGATCAGTCACATGATCAGTGCATGATAGCCACGTGATCAGTGCATGATCAGTCACGTGATCAGTGCATGATCAGTCACGTGATCAGTGCATGATAGCCACGTGATCAGTGCATGATCAGCCACGTGATCAGTGCATGATCAGCCACGTGATCAGTGCATGATCAGTCACGTGATCAGTGCATGATCAGCCACGTGATCAGTGCATGATGCCACGTGATCAGTGCATGATCAGTCACGTGACAGTGCATGATCAGCCACGTGATCATCAGCCACGTGATCAGTGCATGATAGCACGTGATCAGTGCATGATAGCCACGTGATCAGTGCATGATCAGTCACGTGATCAGTGCATGATCAGCCACGTGATCAGTGCATGATCAGCCACGTGATCAGTGCATGATCAGCCACGTGATCAGTGCATGATAGCCACGTGATCAGTGCATGATCAGTCACGTGATCAGTGCATGATCAGCCACGTGATCAGTGCATGATCAGTCACGTGATCAGTGCATGATCAATTACGTGATCAGTGCATGATCAGTCACGTGATCAGTGCATGATAGCCACGTGATCAGTGCATGATCAGCCACGTGATCAGTGCATGATCAGCCACGTGATCAGTGCATGATCAGTCACGTGATCAGTGCATGATAGCTGCGTGATCAGTGCATGATCAGCCACGTGATCAGTGCATGATAGCCACGTGATCAGTGCATGATCAGTCACGTGATCAGTGCATGATCAGCCACGTGATCAGTGCATGATCAGCCACGTGATCAGTGCATGATCAGTCACGTGATCAGTGCATGATCAATTACGTGATCAGTGCATGATCAGTCACGTGACCAGTACATGGTTGCTACGTGATCAGTGCATGATCAGCCACGTGATCAGTGCATGATAGCCACGTGATCAGTGCATGATCAGTCACGTGATCAGTGCATGATCAGTCACGTGATCAGTGCATGATCATTTACGTGATCAGTGCATGATCAGTCACGTGACCAGTATATGGTACCTACGTGATCATTGCATGATCAGCCACGTGAGCAGTGCATGATAGCCACGTGATGTGTGCATGATCAGTTACGTGAGCAGTGTATGATCAGCCACGTGATCAGTGCATGAGTGCCACGTGATCAGTGCATGATCAGTCACGTGACAGTGTGTGATCAGCCACGTGATCAGTGCATGATCAGCCACGTGATCAGTGCATGATAGCCACGTGATCAGTGCATGATCAGTTACGTGATCAGTGTATGATCAGCCACGTGATCAGTGCATGATTTCCACGTGATCAGTGCATGATCAGTCACGTGATATGTGTGATCAGCCACGTGATCAGTGCATGATCAGTCACGTGATCAGTGCATGATCAATTACGTGATCAGTGCATGATCAGTCACGTGACCAGTACATGGTTGCTACGTGATCATTGCATGATCAGCCACGTGATCAGTGCATGATAGCCACGTGATCAGTGCATGATCAGTCACGTGATCAGTGCATGATCAGTCACGTGATCAGTGCATGATCATTTACGTGATCAGTGCATGATCAGTCACGTGACCAGTATATGGTAGCTACGTGATCATTGCATGATCAGCCACGTGATCAGTGCATGATAGCCACGTGATCAGTGCATGATCAGTTACGTGATCAGTTATGATCAGCCACGTGATCAGTGCATGAGTGCCACGTGATCAGTGCATGATCAGTCACGTGACAGTGTGTGATCAGCCACGTGATCAGTGCATGATCAGCCACGTGATCAGTGCATGATAGCCACGTGATCAGTGCATGATCAGTCACGTGATCAGTGTATGATCAGCCACGTGATCAGTGCATGATAGCCACGTGATCAGTGCATGATCAGTCACGTGATCAGTGCATGATCAGTCACGTGATCAGTGCATGATCAGCCACGTGATCAGTGCATGATCAGCCACGTGATCAGTGCATGATCAGCCACGTGATCAGTGCATGATCAGCCACGTGATCAGTGCATGATTGCCACGTGATCAGTGCATGATCAGTCACGTGATCAGTGCATGATCAGGCACGTGATCAGTGCATGATCAGCCACGTGATCAGTGCATGATAGCCACGTGATCAGTGCATGATCAGTCACGTGATCAGTGCATGATCAGTCACGTGACCAGTACATGGTAGCTACGTGATCATTGCATGATCAGCCACGTGATCAGTGCATGATAGCCACGTGATCAGTGCATGATCAGTCACGTGATCAGTGCATGATCAGTCACGTGATCAGTGCATGACAGGCACGTGATCAGTGCATGATCAGCCACGTGATCAGTGCATGATAGCCACGTGATCAGTGCATGATCAGTCACGTGATCAGTGCATGATCAGTCACGTGATCAGTGCATGATCAGCCACGTGATCAGTGCATGATCAATTACGTGATCAGTGCATGATCAGTCACGTGACCAGTGCATGGTAGCTGCGTGATCAGTGCATGATCAGCCACGTGATCAGTGCATGATAGCCACGTGATCAGTGCATGATCAGTCACGTGATCAGTGCATGATCAGCCACGTGATCAGTGCATGATCAGTCACGTGATCAGCACATGATAGCTGCATGATCAGTGCATGATCAGCCACGTGATCAGTGCATGATAGCCACGTGATCAGTGCATGATAGCCACGTGATCAGTGCATGATCAGTCACGTGATCAGTGTGTGATCAGCCACGTGATCAGTGCATGATCAGTCACGTGATCAGTGCATGATCAGCCACGTGATCAGTGCATGATCAGTCACGTGATCAGTGCATGATAGCTGCGTGATCAGTGCATGATCAGCCACGTGATCAGTGCATGATAGCCACGTGATCAGTGCATGATATCCACGTGATCAGTGCATGATCAGTCACGTGATCAGTGCATGATTGCCACGTGATCAGTGCATGATCAGTCACGTGATCAGTGCATGATCAGTCACGTGATCAGTGCATGATCAGCCACGTGATCAGTGCATGATCAGTCACGTGATCAGTGCATGATCAATTACGTGATCAGTGCATGATCAGTCACGTGACCAGTACATGGTAGCTACGTGATCAGTGCATGATCAGCCACGTGATCAGTGCATGATAGCCACGTGATCAGTGCATGATCAGTCACGTGATCAGTGCATGATCAGTCACGTGATCAGTGCATGATCAGCCACGTGATCAGTGCATGATCAGTCACGTGATCAGTGCATGATCAGTCACGTGATCAGTGCATGATCAGTCACGTGATCAGTGCATGATCAGTCACGTGATCAGTGCATGATCAGCCACGTGATCAGTGCATGATCAGCCACGTGATCAGTGCATGATCAGTCACGTGATCAGTGCATGATCAGTCACGTGATCAGTGCATGATAGCTACGTGATCAGTGCATGATCAGTCACGTGATCAGTGCATGATCAGCCACGTGATCAGTGCATGATCAGTCACGTGATCAGTATGATCAGCCACGTGATCAGTGCATGATAGCCACGTGATCAGTGCATGATCAGTCACGTGATCAGTGCATGATCAGCCACGTGATCAGTGCATGATCAGTCACGTGATCAGCACATGATAGCTGCGTGATCAGTGCATGATCAGCCACGTGATCAGTGCATGATAGCCACGTGATCAGTGCATGATCAGTCACGTGATCAGTGCATGATCAGCCACGTGATCGTGTGTGATCAGCCACGTGATCAGTGCATGATCAGTCACGTGATCAGTGCATGATCAATTACGTGATCAGTGCATGATCAGTCACGTGACCAGTACATGGTTGCTACGTGATCATTGCATGATCAGCCACGTGATCAGTGCATGATAGCCACGTGATCAGTGCATGATCAGTCACGTGATCAGTGCATGATCAGTCACGTGATCAGTGCATGATCATTTACGTGATCAGTGCATGATCAGTCACGTGACCAGTATATGGTAGCTACGTGATCATTGCATGATCAGCCACGTGAGCAGTGCATGATAGCCACGTGATGTGTGCATGATCAGTTACGTGAGCAGTGTATGATCAGCCACGTGATCAGTGCATGAGTGCCACGTGATCAGTGCATGATCAGTCACGTGACAGTGTGTGATCAGCCACGTGATCAGTGCATGATCAGCCACGTGATCAGTGCATGATAGCCACGTGATCAGTGCATGATCAGTTACGTGATCAGTGTATGATCAGCCACGTGATCAGTGCATGATCAGCCACGTGATCAGTGCATGATCAGTCACGTGATCAGTGCATGATCAGTCACGTGATCAGTGCATGATCAGCCACGTGATCAGTGCATGATCAGTCACGTGACCAGTACATGGTTGCTACGTGATCATTGCATGATCAGCCACGTGATCAGTGCATGATAGCCACGTGATCAGTGCATGATCAGTCACGTGATCAGTGCATGATCAGTCACAGATCAGTGCATGATCATTTACGTGATCAGTGCATGATCAGTCACGTGACCAGTATATGGTAGCTACGTGATCATTGCATGATCAGCCACGTGATCAGTGCATGATAGCCACGTGATCAGTGCATGATCAGTTACGTGATCAGTTATGATCAGCCACGTGATCAGTGCATGAGTGCCACGTGATCAGTGCATGATCAGTCACGTGACAGTGTGTGATCAGCCACGTGATCAGTGCATGATCAGCCACGTGATCAGTGCATGATAGCCACGTGATCAGTGCATGATCAGTCACGTGATCAGTGCATGATCAGCCACGTGATCAGTGCATGATAGCCACGTGATCAGTGCATGATCAGTCACGTGATCAGTGCATGATCAGTCACGTGATCAGTGCATGATCAGCCACGTGATCAGTGCATGATAGCCACGTGATCAGTGCATGATCAGCCACGTGATCAGTGCATGATCAGCCACGTGATCAGTGCATGATTGCTACGTGATCAGTGCATGATCAGTCACGTGATCAGTGCATGATCAGGCACGTGATCAGTGCATGATCAGCCACGTGATCAGTGCATGATAGCCACGTGATCAGTGCATGATCAGTCACGTGATCAGTGCATGATCAGTCACGTGACAGTACATGGTAGCTACATGATCATTGCATGATCAGCCACGTGATCAGTGCATGATAGCCACGTGATCAGTGCATGATCAGTCACGTGATCAGTGCATGATCAGTCACGTGATCAGTGCATGACAGGCACGTGATCAGTGCATGATCAGCCACGTGATCAGTGCATGATAGCCACGTGATCAGTGCATGATCAGTCACGTGATCAGTGCATGATCAGTCACGTGATCAGTGCATGATCAGCCACGTGATCAGTGCATGATCAATTACGTGATCAGTGCATGATCAGTCACGTGATCAGTGCATGGTAGCTGCGTGATCAGTGCATGATCAGCCACGTGATCAGTGCATGATAGCCACGTGATCAGTGCATGATCAGTCACGTGATCAGTGCATGATCAGCCACGTGATCAGTGCATGATCAGTCACGTGATCAGTGCATGATAGCTGCGTGATCAGTGCATGATCAGCCACGTGATCAGTGCATGATAGCCACGTGATCAGTGCATGATAGCCACGTGATCAGTGCATGATCAGTCACGTGATCAGTGCATGATCAGCCACGTGATCAGTGCATGATCAGTCACGTGATCAGTGCATGATCAGTCACGTGATCAGTGCATGATCAGCCACGTGATCAGTGCATGATCAGTCACGTGATCAGTGCATGATAGCTGCGTGATCAGTGCATGATCAGCCACGTGATCAGTGCATGATAGCCACGTGATCAGTGCATGATATCCACGTGATCAGTGCATGATCAGTCACGTGATCAGTGCATGATAGCCACGTGATCAGTGCATGATCAGTCACGTGATCAGTGCATGATCAGTCACGTGATCAGTGCATGATCAGCCACGTGATCAGTGCATGATCAGTCACGTGATCAGTGCATGATCAATTACGTGATCAGTGCATGATCAGTCACGTGATCAGTACATGGTAGCTACGTGATCAGTGCATGATCAGCCACGTGATCAGTGCATGATAGCCACGTGATCAGTGCATGATCAGTCACGTGATCAGTGCATGATCAGTCACGTGATCAGTGCATGATCAGCCACGTGATCAGTGCATGATCAGTCACGTGATCAGTGCATGATCAGTCACGTGATCAGTGCATGATCAGCCACGTGATCAGTGCATGATCAGTCATGTGTCAGTGCATGATAGCCCGTGATCAGTGCATGATCAGTCCCGTGATCAGTGCATGATCAGCCACGTGATCAGTGCATGATAGCCACGTGATCAGTGCATGATCAGTCACGTGATCAGTGCATGATCAGCCACGTGATCAGTGCATGATAGCCACGTGATCAGTGCATGACAGCCACGTGATCAGTGCATGATCAGTCACGTGATCAGTGCATGATAGCCACGTGATCAGTGCATGATCAGTCACGTGATCAGTGTGTGATCAGCCACGTGATCAGTGCATGATCAGTCACGTGATCAGGGCCTGCTGAGCTGCGTGATTACTGTCTGCTCATCTGCTTGACAATTGCCAGCTGAGCTGCACGATTCCTGCCTGTCATCTGCTTGACAATTGCCACCTGTGCTGCATAATTCCTGCCTGCTCATCTACTTGATTATTGCCAGCTGAGCAGCATGATTTCTCAGAGCTGAGTTCCATGATTATAGCCTGCTGACTGATTCGTGCCTACTCAGCTCTTTGTTCATTGCCTCCAGATGCACATGATCAGTGTATGACACCAAACATGATCAGCATGATCAGTCACATGATCAGTGCATGATCAGCCACGTGATCAGTGCATGATCAGTTACGTGATCAGTGCATGATCAGTCACGTGATCAGTGCATGATCAGCCACGTGATCAGTGCATGATCAGCCACGTGATCAGTGCATGATCAGCCACGTGATCAGTGCATGATCAGTTACGTGAGCAGTGTATGATCAGCCACGTGATCAGTGCATGGTCAGACACGTGAACAGTGTATGATCAGCCACGTGATCAGTGCATGATATCCAAGTGATCAGTGCATGATCAATCACGTGATCAGTGTATGATCAGCCACGTGAACAGTGCATGCTCAGTCACGTGATCAGGGCCTGCTGAGCTGCGTGATTACTGTCTGCTCATCTGCTTGACAATTGCCAGCTGAGCTGCATGATTCCTGCCTGTCATCTGCTTGACAATTGCCAGCTGTGCTGCGTAATTCCTGCCTGCTCAGCTGCTTGATTATTGCCAGCTGAGCAGCATGATTCCTCACAGCTGAGTTCCATGATTATTGCCTGCTGACTGTTTGATTCGTGCCTACTCAGCTCTTTGTTTATTGCCTCCAGAGGCACATGATCAGTGTATGATAGCAAACATGATCAGCGCATGATCAGTCACATGATCAGCGCCATTAAGTCACGTGATCACTACATGATAGTCATGTGATCAGTCCATGCTCAGTCACGGTATCAGTGCATGATCAGCCACGTGATCAGTGCATGATAGCCACGTGATCAGTGCATGATCAGCCACGTGATCAGTGCATGATCAGCCACGTGATCAGTGCATGATAGCTACGTGATCAGTGCATGATCAGTCACGTGATCAGTGCATGATCAGGCACGTGATCAGTGCATGATCAGCCACGTGATCAGTGCATGATAGCCACGTGATCAGTGCATGATCAGTCACGTGATCAGTGCATGATCAGTCACGTGACCAGTACATGGTAGCTACGTGATCATTGCATGATCAGCCACGTGATAGTGCATGATAGCCACGTGATCAGTGCATGATCAGTCACGTGATCAGTGCATGATCAGTCACGTGATCAGTGCATGATCAGGCACGTGATCAGTGCATGATCAGCCACGTGATCAGTGCATGATAGCCACGTGATCAGTGCATGATCAGTCACGTGATCAGTGCATGATCAGCCACGTGATCAGTGCATGATCAGCCACGTGATCAGTGCATGATCAGTCACGTGATCAGTGCATGATCAGTCACGTGATCAGTGCATGATAGCTACGTGATCAGTGCATGATCAGCCACGTGATCAGTGCATGATCAGCCACGTGATCAGTGCATGATCAGTCACGTGATCAGTACATGGTAGCTGCGTGATCATTGCATGATCAGCCACGTGATCAGTGCATGATAGCCACGTGATCAGTGCATGATAGCCACGTGATCAGTGCATGATCAGTCACGTGATACGTGTGTGATCAGCCACGTGATCAGTGCATGATATCCACGTGATCAGTGCATGATAGCCACGTGATCAGTGCATGATAGCCACGTGATCAGTGCATGATCAGTCACGTGATCGTGTGTGATCAGCCACGTGATCAGTGCATGATGAGCCACGTGATCAGTGCATGATCAATTACGTGATCAGTGCATGATCAGTCACGTGACCAGTACATGGTTGCTACGTGATCATTGCATGATCAGCCACGTGAGCAGTGCATGATAGCCACGTGATCAGTGCATGATCAGTCACGTGATCAGTGCATGATCAGTCACGTGATCAGTGCATGATCATTTACGTGATCAGTGCATGATCAGTCACGTGACAGTATATGTTACCTACGTGATCATTGCATGATCAGCCACGTGAGCAGTGCATGATAGCCACGTGATCAGTGCATGATCAGTCACGTGATCAGTGCATGATCAGCCACGTGATCAGTGCATGATCAGTCACGTGATCAGTGCATGATAGCTGCGTGATCAGTGCATGATCAGCCACGTGATCAGTGCATGATAGCCACGTGATCAGTGCATGATCAGCCACGTGATCAGTGCATGATCAGTCACGTGATCAGTGCATGATCAGCCACGTGATCAGTGCATGATCAGTCACGTGATCAGTGCATGATCAGTCACGTGATCAGTGCATGATCAGTCACGTGATCAGTGTATGATCAGCCACGTGAACAGTGCATGCTCAGTCACGTGATCAGGGCCTGCTGAGCTGCGTGATTACTGTCTGCTCATCTGCTTGACAATTGCCAGCTGAGCTGCACGATTCCTGCCTGTCATCTGCTTGACAATTGCCAGCTGTGCTGCATAATTCCTGCCTGCTCAGCTGCTTGATTATTGCCAGCTGAGCAGCATGATTTCTCACAGCTGAGTTCCATGATTATTGCCTGCTGACTGATTCGTGCCTACTCAGCTCTTTGTTTATTGCCTCCAGAGGCACATGATCAGTGTATGATACCAAACATGATCAGCGCATGATCAGTCACATGATCAGTGCATGATAGCCACGTGATCAGTGCATGATCAGTCACGTGATCAGTGCATGATCAGTCACGTGATCAGTGCATGATAGCCACGTGATCAGTGCATGATCAGCCACGTGATCAGTGCATGATCAGCCACGTGATCAGTGCATGATCAGTCACGTGATCAGTGCATGATCAGCCACGTGATCAGTGCATGATGCCACGTGATCAGTGCATGATCAGTCACGTGATCAGTGCATGATCAGCCACGTGATCAGTGCATGATCAGCCACGTGATCAGTGCATGATAGCCACGTGATCAGTGCATGATCAGTCACGTGATCAGTGCATGATCAGCCACGTGATCAGTGCATGATCAGTCACGTGATCAGTGCATGATCAGCCACGTGATCAGTGCATGATAGCCACGTGATCAGTGCATGATCAGTCACGTGATCAGTGCATGATCAGCCACGTGATCAGTGCATGATCAGTCACGTGATCAGTGCATGATCAATTACGTGATCAGTGCATGATCAGTCACGTGATCAGTGCATGGTAGCTACGTGATCAGTGCATGATCAGCCACGTGATCAGTGCATGATAGCCACGTGATCAGTGCATGATCAGTCACGTGATCAGTGCATGATCAGTCACGTGATCAGTGCATGATCATTTACGTGATCAGTGCATGATCAGTCACGTGATCAGTATATGGTAGCTACGTGATCATTGCATGATCAGCCACGTGATCAGTGCATGATAGCCACGTGATCAGTGCATGATCAGTCACGTGATCAGTGTATGATCAGCCACGTGATCAGTGCATGAGTGCCACGTGATCAGTGCATGATCAGTCACGTGATCAGTGTGTGATCAGCCACGTGATCAGTGCATGATCAGCCACGTGATCAGTGCATGATAGCCACGTGATCAGTGCATGATCAGTTACGTGATCAGTGCATGATCAGCCACGTGATCAGTGCATGATCAGACACGTGATCAGTGCATGATCAGCCACGTGATCAGTGCATGATATCCACGTGATCAGTGCATGATCAGTCACGTGATCAGTGCATGATCAGTCACGTGATCAGTGCATGATCAGCCACGTGATCAGTGCATGATCAGTCACGTGACCAGTGCATGGTAGCTACGTGATCAGTGCATGATCAGCCACGTGATCAGTGCATGATAGCCACGTGATCAGTGCATGATAGCCACGTGATCAGTGCATGATCAGTCACGTGATCAGTGCATGATCAGCCACGTGATCAGTGCATGATCAGCCACGTGATCAGTATGATCAGCCACGTGATCAGTGCATGATAGCCACGTGATCAGTGCATGATCAGCCACGTGATCAGTGCATGATAGCCACGTGATCAGTGCATGATCAGCCACGTGATCAGTGCATGATCAGTCACGTGATCAGTGCATGATCAGTCACGTGATCAGTGCATGATCAGCCACGTGATCAGTGCATGATCAGTCACGTGATCAGTGCATGATAGCCCATGATCAGTGCATGATCAGTCACGTGATCAGTGCATGATCAGCCACGTGATCAGTGCATGATAGCCACGTGATCAGTGCATGATCAGTCACGTGATCAGTGCATGATCAGCCACGTGATCAGTGCATGATCAGCCACGTGATCAGTGCATGACAGTCACGTGATCAGTGCATGATCAGTCACGTGATCAGTGCATGATAGCCACGTGATCAGTGCATGATCAGTCACGTGATCAGTGCATGATCAGCCACGTGATCAGTGCATGATCAGTCACGTGATCAGTGCATGATAGCTGCGTGATCAGTGCATGATCAGCCACGTGATCAGTGCATGATAGCCACGTGATCAGTGCATGATCAGCCACGTGATCAGTGCATGATCAGTCACGTGATCAGTGCATGATCAGCCACGTGATCAGTGCATGATCAGCCACGTGATCAGTGCATGATCAGTCACGTGATCAGTGCATGATCAGTCACGTGATCAGTGTATGATCAGCCACGTGAACAGTGCATGCTCAGTCACGTGATCAGGGCCTGCTGAGCTGCGTGATTACTGTCTGCTCATCTGCTTGACAATTGCCAGCTGAGCTGCACGATTCCTGCCTGTCATCTGCTTGACAATTGCCAGCTGTGCTGCATAATTCCTGCCTGCTCAGCTGCTTGATTATTGCCAGCTGAGCAGCATGATTTCTCACAGCTGAGTTCCATGATTATTGCCTGCTGACTGATTCCTGCCTACTCAGCTCTTTGTTCATTGCCTCCAGAGGCACATGATCAGTGTATGATAGCAAACATGATCAGTGCATGATCAGTCACATGATCAGTGCATGATAGCCACGTGATCAGTGCATGATCAGTCACGTGATCAGTGCATGATCAGTCACGTGATCAGTGCATGATAGCCACGTGATCAGTGCATGATCAGCCACGTGATCAGTGCATGATCAGCCACGTGATCAGTGCATGATCAGTCACGTGATCAGTGCATGATCAGCCACGTGATCAGTGCATGATGCCACGTGATCAGTGCATGATCAGTCACGTGACAGTGCATGATCAGCCACGTGATCAGTGCATGATCAGCCACGTGATCAGTGCATGATAGCCACGTGATCAGTGCATGATCAGTCACGTGATCAGTGCATGATCAGCCACGTGATCAGTGCATGATCAGACACGTGATCAGTGCATGATCAGCCACGTGATCAGTGCATGATAGCCACGTGATCAGTGCATGATCAGTCACGTGATCAGTGTGTGATCAGCCACGTGATCAGTGCATGATCAGTCACGTGATCAGTGCATGATCAATTACGTGATCAGTGCATGATCAGTCACGTGACCAGTACATGGTTGCTACGTGATCATTGCATGATCAGCCACGTGAGCAGTGCATGATAGCCACGTGATCAGTGCATGATCAGTCACGTGATCAGTGCATGATCAGTCACGTGATCAGTGCATGATCATTTACGTGATCTGTGCATGATCAGTCACGTGATCAGTATATGGTAGCTACGTGATCATTGCATGATCAGCCACGTGATCAGTGCATGATAGCCACGTGATCAGTGCATGATCAGTCACGTGATCAGTGTATGATCAGCCACGTGATCAGTGCATGAGTGCCACGTGATCAGTGCATGATCAGTCACGTGACAGTGTGTGATCAGCCACGTGATCAGTGCATGATCAGCCACGTGATCAGTGCATGATAGCCACGTGATCAGTGCATGATCAGTTACGTGATCAGTGTATGATCAGCCACGTGATCAGTGCATGATCAGACACGTGATCAGTGTATGATCAGCCACGTGATCAGTGCATGATATCCACGTGATCAGTGCATGATCAGTCACGTGATCAGTGCATGATCAGTCACGTGATCAGTGCATGATCAGCCACGTGATCAGTGCATGATCAGTCACGTGACCAGTGCATGATAGCTACGTGATCAGTGCATGATCAGCCACGTGATCAGTGCATGATAGCCACGTGATCAGTGCATGATAGCCACGTGATCAGTGCATGATCAGTCACGTGATCAGTGCATGATCAGCCACGTGATCAGTGCATGATCAGCACGTGATCAGTATGATCAGCCACGTGATCAGTGCATGATAGCCACGTGATCAGTGCATGATCAGTCACGTGATCAGTGCATGATAGCCACGTGATCAGTGCATGATCAGCCACGTGATCAGTGCATGATCAGTCACGTGATCAGTGCATGATCAGTCACGTGATCAGTGCATGATCAGCCACGTGATCAGTGCATGATCAGTCACGTGATCAGTGCATGATAGCCCGTGATCAGTGCATGATCAGTCACGTGATCAGTGCATGATCAGCCACGTGATCAGTGCATGATAGCCACGTGATCAGTGCATGATCAGTCACGTGATCAGTGCATGATCAGCCACGTGATCAGTGCATGATCAGCCACGTGATCAGTGCATGACAGCCACGTGATCAGTGCATGATCAGTCACGTGATCAGTGCATGATCAGTCACGTGATCAGTGCATGATCAGCCACGTGATCAGTGCATGATCAGTCACGTGATCAGTGCATGATAGCTGCGTGATCAGTGCATGATCAGCCACGTGATCAGTGCATGATAGCCACGTGATCAGTGCATGATCAGCCACGTGATCAGTGCATGATCAGTCACGTGATCAGTGCATGATCAGCCACGTGATCAGTGCATGATCAGCCACGTGATCAGTGCATGATCAGTCACGTGATCAGTGCATGATCAGTCACGTGATCAGTGTATGATCAGCCACGTGAACAGTGCATGCTCAGTCACGTGATCAGGGCCTGCTGAGCTGCGTGATTACTGTCTGCTCATCTGCTTGACAATTGCCAGCTGAGCTGCACGATTCCTGCCTGT